>NC_136777.1:677756-702756 GCF_947034865.1 Barbatula barbatula | reverse complement strand
TGTTATAGCCGTCAGACCACGAGGATACTCGCTGTCTTCTGTGATATTTATTTGGATTCAGGGATTGTTTTTATTGATTTAGTAACCTACATTGTAAAATGACAGGTTGGATTTTGGAAGCAGATTTTCTCTTTACGTCCCCATTGGAGGAGAGAAATGCATCCAGATTATTCTCCTTCATTCCTCTGGAAATTGTGGCTTTGGGCAGAAAATAATTTGGTCCAGGAATAATTTTAGAAGCGTCTGGACTAAAATCTCTCAGTGTGTTTTCCTCTGTCTAAGGCATAAGGAGTGTGCGATTAAAATAAAGAGATGTGGTCACTGACAAATCTGCCTTGGTTTGCTTAGAGTAGCTGTGTCGTGAACATCTGAGAAATGTCCCGTCTGCCCACCCTTTGTTTGATATTCAAACTTTAAAAAACCTGATTATGACTTGAAATGAGGTGATATTGTTGAAGACTGTACTTCTGTTTTTTAGCCTCAGCGTGGTGATGGCGCAGTCTGCTGTTTGTAAATGTTGCTGAATAGTCGCTGAGAATCTCCGGGGTATAAAGTGATTCATCTACTTTTCCACACAAACCACAATCATTTCAGACTCGCCTAACACCAGATTTGTGCTGAAGTTTGGCTTTTTATCTCTGCGGAGAGGAATTGAATTCTTTTATTGATTCTGCAGTGACTGTACAAAAACCATCAACTTATATATAAAGTCCCAGTGAAATAAAAAATGACAATGCCTTTTTTTTCATGAAATATTGTAGTGTTTATTGTACATAAATTATCAATGTGGGTCATTTCTTTTTTTATTCATGTGCCCGCATAATCTTTTACTAGAATCTGAAGATGCACATCCTTCTTGTCATGATTAAATGACGTATGTAAGACAGCTTGGGCGGAGCATTGTTAACTCCTCCTCTTCAACTGTCAGTCTGCTGCCATGTTCCATTTCAATATACAGTAGCTGTTTGATACAGCCAATCAATTTGCAGAGAAAGATGAAAGCCAGGCCCACTATTATTCTCATTCGAAATGCCATTTCACCTGGAAATTCAGGGCTCGACATTTAGCATTGTAGTACATTTGTCATTTACTTGTCTAAGTACAAAAATTTGTTGTCCAAAGATAAAAACAAAGGATATTTCATTTGAATAATAATATAATTGTTTTGGATTTAGATTGGTCAAGTTTGCTTCTAAGCATTTTAACTAAAGTCCGCTTTGGCCAATCACTCGTGTCCGCCTCCGTGTCTGCATCTCATGCAGTGGGCCGTTGATTATTGTCTCACACAAACACGACATTCGCACTTCACACAAACATGCAGCTCTGTCTAATGCACACATTCTTATTAAGTCCCAGTGAAAATAAAATTCAAATTTTTTCTTGAAATATCGCAGCGTTTCTGCAAATAGCTGGGTCATTCTCTTTTTAAAATGTATGTGTCTGAAAATGTGCTTCCATCCTGTAGTGACTATCCATCTTAAATGATGTTAAGTTAGACTGCCTGGGCGGAGAATCGGTTAACTCCTCCCCCTTCCACGTCAAAAGGCAATAGCTGTTTTACTACATCCAATTGCATGGAAACAAGCGGTCACGTTTTTTTTTTAACTTGAAAATGGGTCAGAATAATACGGAAGTAAACCCGATCTGAACTTTCGGTTCGCCAGGAATTCAACGTTTATCATCAATCTGTGATAAAAAAATTAAAATGGTGTCAGAAATCTTTTTGATGTCGATTTAGCTTTAGGTTTCTGCCAATTGACTAAACGTCACTTAAATATTACACAGAAGTGTATGACTTGAGGTTGTGCTGAAATGTTGTAGATTCAAAAACTTAATAGATTTTAGCATAATAAGTTCTGGGCTTTTCCATTCAGTGTTACAGTAGTCATATATTACAGAAACGCTGTTTACTTGTATTTTAAGTGTTTGGTTTTGGTCTTTACTATATCAGTGTATCAGGAAGGTTGTGTTAGATAAAACCTTTGAGGCGTTTTGTGATTGTTGCTGAATTTTCTAGTCTAGATGTGTTTCTACTGAATCTGGTACGACATAATTTGATGTTTGTATTATTGTACATCATTTTAATCAAATTAATCAAAAGTCAAATGTTTCTGAAAAGAAAGTGCTGTGTGCTTTATCAAACACCACCTGCATAAACTGAGACCGATGGTGTGTGTATTTAGTTTTCTCAGGTTCACCTGTTTGCAGTCATTTGATAGATAATGTTTTTCTGAGACAAATAGTAATGTTTTTGTGTCTGATGAGAGATTCTGTCTGTGTGAATGAGTTTGTGTGTTGTGTTTATGGGATGTGTATAGTAAGTGGTAAGAGTAAACACAACAGTTGTCTAAAAATGTTTATAATGTTCTATGAGTAAAGCCTCATCATCAAGGGAAAATGAGTTAAGGTCAGTTTGATTCATACAGCACTAGATAAAGACCCAAGAATAAAAACACCATAATTGCATTTGTTTGTACTAAAAGATTAAGAAAATAATATCATTTCCCAATAAATAAAAAGTAGGTTTTTAACATATTGCATATTAACATTTGAAAGGCATGATTCATGATGCTTAATTTATGTGAGATTTAAAGTGAAGCTGTTTTATCTGGCCATATATACGCACGCACGCACACACACGCACGCACGCACGCACGCACGCACGCACACACACACACACACACACACACACACACACACACACACACAGTGAAGAGCTGGTCAGAGAAAGTAGGCCATGTGTTGAACAGAAACAATCATTTGGCTTGTTTTCTCTCTCTCTCTCTCGTCCTCTCTCTCTCTCTCTCTCTCTCTGTCTCTGTCTCTGTCTCTCTCTCTCTCTCTCTCTCTCTCGTCCTCTGCACTCAGGCATTTCCGGTGCTCCGTATGCCAGCAGCTAAACAGGCCGTTTATTTCAAGGACAAAAATCAACGGCCCTGTTGAGATCTCAGAGCGTCTCAAGACAAAGATCTTGCAATCATTTACTACTGAACATTTATTGAGTAATTAACTATCGGTTCAGAAGCCGATCATCCGACATCACTTACATTTACATTGAGTTCAGGGAGCAATAAGTGATATGTCATACAGGAGCAATAATACATTAGGTAATACAAAAGCTACCCGTTGAGAGAAGAGAGGGTTATTATTATTATAAATATTTTTTTCATTTGTCTGTCAAGTATTCACAGAAGAGGTGTGTGTTAAGTAGTTTTTTAAGGTTGTGAGAGATGTGGTTGACCGGACCGCATCGGGAAGAATGTTCCACCAGGAAGGAGAATGAGCAGGAAAGAGATTTAGTGCCCTTATTAGAAGGCATTACAAGGCGCCGCTGGTTTGTTGAACGCCGGGTTCTTGATGAGGTGTTAGGGACTTGAGCATTATTATACATGTTTGTACAATGGTCATTTAATTTAACTGTAATACTGTAAAATTAATGTTGTACTATAATCACTGTCATTTTATTGCCATTAAAATTAGGGATCACGATTCGACTCAGAATCGATTCTTCGTGTCACTATTTGATTCGTATAAATTCTTATGGTCACGATTCGATTTCGGTATCGATCCTTGGGGTCACCGTTCGGTATTGGTTCTTGCGGGTTCGATTGATTTATAGCAGCGCATCTCTGTATTCTCACATCGGTCTCTTTTCTCGTTCTTGAACCGATTCATCATAAAACGATCAGACTGAAATGATGGGACATCTTGTTAAAAATAAACGTCAGCTGCTGGTTTGTAATGTGAGATTGTTCAGAGCAGCAGCTGTTAAAGACACAAACGGCACAAGTGTTGTGTGTTTCTTCTGATGTTTACTAATCCATCCTCTCACAGTGAGGTCTTTGCAGTCAATTCATTCAAATAACTTTGTATTTATGGTTAATAATTCTTTATCTCAAGCAACACAAGCTTTTTTAATTTTCGTATGAAAGCCGAAAGAAGCTCTCGATATGTCATACAGCTTCCACTCTTTTCTTCACTTCACACAAAGATGAAGTGACGTAACGCTCATAGCGGGACACGTGAAGGCTTTTGGTTTTGTGCAGCAGATGCTGAAAGGTTCCTGCAGGCTTCTCTCGTCATTATATACCGTATTCTTACTGAAAGCTTTCTTTAACCTCACATGGTTTCTAGCACTGAGCATGTGCCATCATCTGCTCTTAGATGGTCTTTCATGTTCATTTGAGTGATGGATTTCATCAGTATGTGTTCACTGGGATTGAACCTGCGACCTTTGTGCTGTTAATGCAATGCTGGATTTATTCAGCTATAGAAACATTCAAGGAAAGACACAAGTTTCAATAAATGAACCTTTGAACTTCATGTAGTGTTGTACACACGTACACACACACTTGATCTGCTCTCTTTATAAGCACACTGTGATGAAAGCTCTTTTGTTAATGGCTTTAATGGCCAGTGATGCTGGAGGCTGGATGAGAGATTAGGATTGTGCCATTAAATGTTTCCTACTGTGGCAGTCAATCATGTCCCAGAACTAAAAAGGACTAACATTCTTCCAAACATCTTTCTCTGCGTTCATCAGCACAAGGACGTTCATACAGATTTATAACAACTGGAAGGTGAGGAAATGATGACAGAAGTTTCATGTTTGGGTGAAGTATCGAGAGATTACTGTGAGAATCACTTCTGTCATCATAGACTCACTCACATGCATGGAAATGATCGAAAACATCTGGAGAGAGTGTGTGTGTGTGTGTGTGTGTGTGTGTGTGTGTTATGTCATGTTATGTTGTGTGAGTGTGTGTGTGCATGTTGTGTGAGTGTGCTTGTGTTATGGTGTGTGTGTGTGTTATGGTGTGTGTAGGTGAGTTTGTATGTGTTATGTCGTGTGTGAGTGTGTGTGTGTGTGTGTGTTATGTCGTGTGTGTGTTATGTCATGTGTGAGTGTGTGTGTGTGTGTGTGTGTGTGTGTGTTATGTCGTGTGTGTTATGTTGTCTGTAAGTGTGTGCGTGCGAGTGTGTGAGTGTGTTATGTCGTGAGCGAGTGTGTGTTATGTCATGTGTGTGTGTGTGTGTTATGTCGTGTGTGTGTTATGTTGTCTGTAAGTGTGTGCGTGCGCGTGTGTGAGTGTGTTATGTCGTGAGCGAGTGTGTGTGTGTGTGTGTGTGTGTGTTATGTCGTGTGTGTGTTATGTCATGTGTGAGTGTGTGTGTGTGTGTGTGTTATGTCGTGTGTGTTATGTTGTCTGTAAGTGTGTCGTGAGCGAGTGTGTTATGTCGTGAGCGAGTGTGTTATGTCGTGTGTAAGTGTGTGTGTCTGTGAACAGCAGTAATTCACAATGAAGGAAATACCAGAGTGTCAGGTTTCTGGATTCTCGTCTGAGTGCAAAGCATGCTGGGACCGTTCTTTCAGCCTGTTTTTACTCTCGTCTGCAGCGTTTCCTTTGACATCATGTTTTAGACGAGTATCAATATAATTTACTGTCTTAATGGAAAAGTGCTGCGTGTGTGTCTGGATTGTTTCAGATTTTTTTCTGTTTAAACTGAGAGATGTTATAATAACACACAATGAATCCCGGCAGACTGCAAACACTGATCTGTCTGTCTCTGTCCGTCTGTCTCTCACAGACTCTGCAGTCTGACTTTGAAGAAGCTCATTGTACTGAAGGAGTTAGATAAAGAATTGAACTCGGTGCTCATCGCTGTGAAGATTCAGGTGAGTTTCAGAACACAGAGGACGACTACATGTGACACTCTTAAAGTGCTGTCAGTCCAGTGTCATGTGACTTACTCAGCCCAATTATCATATAACATAGTATCACCATTGTACACCACCTGACAACAATATGATGAAGTATCGCATGTGAATTGTAAAGTGATGGACGCTGTGTCTCTTCAGGGCTCCAAACGTGTGTTGAGATCGAATGAGTACATCCTCCCGCCCAGCGGTCTGATGGAGACGGAGCTGGAGCTGACCTTCTCACTGCAGGTACATCACACAAACACTGACCCGTCTCTCTAAAAACTGTCCAGGCGTCAGATATTTGATCTAAAGCAGGAAAGATATGTTATTGGACTATTCCGTGTTTGTCCGTAACGGGGTGTTGTTTTGTCATAACAGTATCCTCACTTTCTGAAGAGAGACGCCAACCGCTTACAGATTCTGCTGCAGAGACGAAAACGCTACAAAAACAGAACAATCCTGGGCTACAAGACTCTCGCGGTTGGTGTCATCAATATGGCCGAGGTAAACGTTTCGAAACCACCAGAGGAAGAGTTGGAGCAACGGAAGATGTCTGTAGGGTATATTGTGTGTTTGTGAAGTGATGGTTTTGATGGTCTTTGTGTGAAGGTGTTACAGCACCCGACGGATGGGGGTCAGATTCTGGGTCTCCATAGCAACATGAAGGACACTCCCGCACGCGTGGCCGAGATCAGCGTGTTCTCTTTGTCCAGTCAAGCCATCGATCAGGAGTACAGCAGCGGCCGCACAAGAGCACAGATCAAAGCCTGCGGTGAGGCGTCCGCCGTCATTTCACAACACTCACGACTGATGAAAGCTTTGACTGATGACCGATGTCTGGTGTGTGTTCCTCAGATCGGTCTCCTGACATGGATAATTATTCTGAAGATGATGATGACAGTTATTCATCAGAGCAGGAGGCCAGTGATGATGCTGTACACGGACAGGTCCGTCCACACGTGTGTCATGTTATAACAAACTCAAGTGTGACATCATCTTTTAGAGATTGGGATTTGTTTTCCATGTGTTGTAGGATCTGTACGATGAAGACGACGATGTACGAAAGCCGAAGAAACCTCGACGGAAAATGATCAGAACGATCTCAATGTCACGAGTGAGAAGAGCTGTTTCTCTCGGTCTCTCTATGATCACCAAACACTGACTCACACCACATCACACATTACATCACTTCCTCTGAGAATACAAGCAGTCGTCTGTGTTTCATTATAAACTGGTGAGTCTCTTCCTGTCATTCACAGCAACCCAACTTCAAACAGAAATTTGTGGCGTTATTGAAGAGATTTAAAGTCACAGATGAGGTGAGCCGTCTGTCTCTCTGCACGTGACCCGTCTGTCTCTCTGACAGAAAGCCTTTTTCCATTCCAATGCGCTACTTTCCCTTTGTTTTTCTACGTAAACACACGTTTGACGACCGTGCATGACCGTAACGGTAACGCTTGTGCCGTTGCCGTCAATTAAAGACGCTGTGTCAAGTAAATTGTTTTTTTCACATTTCTATGCAGCGCAGCTCATCATTGTCAGTTCCAAAAGGAGTGTACCATTTAGAAGAATTTGGAGGCGGGGCAAGCGTTACGAGCTTCTGTTTACAGTAGAAACTGTTTTAATTGATGGCCACATGCGTCTCAAAAGCGCGTCTCGAGACCCTCGCCTTCTTGGCTGCGCTTTTTAAAACGCAGAAATGCATTCATACTGAATGGCTTCTAACTCTTCTAGGTTTCCTTCATTATCAAATACTCATAATCAGTCATTACCTCTTTGTTTTCTTATGCCATTATGTGTACTAAATAAGTGTTTATATGAATTAGTGTTAAAAGCAGTTGTTTTTTATATTTGTTTCACTCATTGGTCGTTCTGTAACAATTATTAGGAAGTGTAAAAACAGCGGTAACAACATTAACAAACGTCATGTGGCCCAAATGGAACTTGCGGTACACCTCAACAATCATTAACTGTTTAGTAGTTTTAATTTAGTTTAATACAATAAGTATACACAATAAAATATTCATTTCAATCAATAGCCCAGAGAGGAAGTTAACTATGGGCCATGCTTGTGCGTCCAACGAAACCGTCTATACGCTGGTTAAAGGACCTTAACACACGTTTAACCACATGAGTTGTGATCTGTGTTCAGGTTCTAGATTCAGACCCGGTGGATCAGACGCAGGAGGTGGAGGAGGATTTGGATCTGTTGTATGACAGCCTGGAAGTTTATAATCCGAGTGACAGCGGTCCGGAGCTGGAAGACAACGAGAGTGTTGTGAGCACGCCCAAACCCAAACTCAAGTAAGCAATCCACACGGTTCATTACTTCTGAAAGTTATTAGAACAGAGCGTCTGTTGTGTTATTCTTTTCAAATTGCTGGAGCAAAAGTAAAAAAGATTTTTTTTGCATTGAAATATTCGCTATGTACGTTGTGTATAACACAAGATCTTGTTTGTAGAACGTGTGTAATGTCACATGTGTTTGTTTGCAGGCCGTTTTTTGAGGGCGTCTCGCACTCCAGTTCTCAAACAGAGATCGGCAGCGTTCACAGTAACCATCAACACACACACGTCTCCGAAACGGTGAGCTGAACACACACTTTTACATGACATCTAAAGGAGTGATATTAACACACACACACTCTCTCTTAACACATCATCTTTTTGTAAGCAGTCCCGGTCTGGCTGATGTCATCATGTTTTATGACAGATGGGATGTTAATCTGAGCATGTGCTGGACTGTAAACACTTTAGGAATGTGGTGTGATATGAACACACACACACACACACCTCTGAAACCTTAAATATCCCCTAAATCTACCTCTTAGGGGTGGGTCAGGGTGATTCAGGGTTTATGGGTATTTTGAGGGCCTGACATCAGATCTTCGTGTATCTGATCCGTGTGTCTTCTGTGGCTGGAATCACAAACATGCAAGGGTGAGACACAGCTGACAGACATGTGCATGAGCTGTCTAGAAACGTCGCCACATTCCAGCGTCGTACCGTGATGAGATCTGAAATTCACCGGCTGTAGAGGAAAGCGCTCGCTGTTATCAGTTTCATTTTAAAATATCAGTTTGAAATCACTTGACTTGAATATCAATGAAGATGAGGACATTACCTAACCAGTGGTTTTATCTTTAAAGAAACTCACACAGGTTTGAAATGACGTGAGGTAAATGATGACTTTTGTGTGAAAGTGAAAGTGACGATCATTACAGGAAACACAGACGGCACATCAGGAGAAGAAAGTCTGAATAAATCTCTGCTGTTTTCTACATGTGCAGGGCTGTGACTTTCTGTCGGTGGATGTATGTAAGAGACCCCGATCACGACATCAAGATGATGGTAGTATGGACCACGCAATAGGGGTGAGAGACTCCTGCTGCTTTCTTCATGTGCATTTTCAGCTCTTTGCTGGCCTCCAAAATCTTTTGTGTGTGTGAATAAAACACAGAACGTCTAGTGCACACAAGGATTGAATGAATCTTCCGCTGCGAGCCGACAAGACACAACTATTCTCAAACCTTCTTCAGTCACCCTCAACATTAATCGCTTATACGTGCAGTATTTTCCAGAGAAGAGAGAGGAAACGTTAGGTCAGGCGGTGTTTATTCTGACAGGTTTGATGGATGTTGGGGTGGAGATGTTTTGAGTTCTGTAGAGACGTCAGTGGGTGTTAAATTGAACTCGCCCAGCATCTCGCCCTCCGTCAGCCCTTCTTCTCCCCGTCACATTCGTACATTATTCAGGTGGAGAGGAAATGAGCCGACGTCCCGCTGACACCTCTGACCTTTCTCTCTTGACTTTCTTTAGATTATGAGAGCGTCACGTGATGTTTTCACACCTCCACCCTGACTTTGTTTGTGCTCTGACTTTATATTAGGCACAATAGACACCCATCACGTTTTCATTTTCACATTAACACAGAGAGCAGCAAAACAAAAAAAAATTTATATTATATTTCTGGATTGATTTGACTAAGTACGACATTATTTACAATAGACTCATTAACCAAGAATCCAAGACAGTTTTTGACTTTCATAATTTGCGTTTGTGATATTTTTTATCAATCATTCATTATATTTTTTCATGTGGTGTTTCTGCAGGACCTTGATGTGGAGCATCATGGGATAGCATCAACAGATGTGTCGGCCGGTTGGGAGCACAACGCCGATCGATCGGGCAGCTCTGTTGGAAAACTGTGCAAGACCGAATCCCAAAATCACATGTCACCCAGGTAGACGTCATCACCTCATCTCTGCAGCGCTGTTGTGTTTAAAACTCATTCTCACGGCCGCTGGTTTTCAAAACTCTATTCTTAGAAACCTTGACTGTGTGACATTTAGCGGCACCGGTCGATGGCCAGCGAGAATGGCTTTTGTGAAAGAAACATGTCTTTACCTTCAGTAAAACAGAGAACCGGGTGCTCCGGCAGGCGAGCAGGACATCTATGAAGGACAGACGGAATTCTAAAGTTCAGAGCGACCGCACGGCCAGCGTGGAGAGCGAGTTATCACCTGATGCCCGTTTCCCCACACAGGTGACCTGTTTCACCTTCCTCAAATCTCCACATCAGACCTTATTTACAAACATTCAAAATGTGTGATAATAAAACTTTTCGCAAAAGATGCAGCCTGCAGAAACAGTGACATCTTCAAAAAACAGATAAAGAAACCTCTGTATGTACTGATATCAGCCCTGACCTCATCTCTGTAACTTCTGATTCTTCAAGTAGATCCTGTTGTGTTGTTCTGTTGTCAAGGTGCCCAGGAAGTCTGTGTATGACCAACTCAATCAGATTCTGATCTCCGACGAGAGACTTCCTGAAAACATCATCCTCATCAACACACTCGACTGGCAGGGTCAGGTGTGTGTGTGATATAACCGTTTGGTCTTCAGGTTCACAGCTATAAACTGACACATACATGTTCTCTAAAGGGGGAGCAGAAGACACTTTAACAATTGAATTATTTATAAATAGTTTATCGATTCTCTGCAATCATTTGTAGTTTTAAATGGCACATGGCCATCCCCTAGTTTAAAACAATACGTTTAAATGACATGTCTTTAACTGAAGACAATAAAACTTTATTTAGAGTACTACTTGTACATTTCTTAATACTTAAGTCTTTTAATGTCACTTTTGATAAGGATTGTATGATTTTGGAGTGACATCAGTCTTATTTAAAGTGCACCTGAAGTGTACTTGCACAAATTCCACTTTAAGGCTGAAACGACTTTACACACGACTTTAAAAAAGGTGAACAGATTTTACACACTAAGGCCGTGTTCACACTTGACTTCTTTTTTGAAGCTGCTAGTGTCTGTTTTACATTACAATCCTATGGAGTAAACCGTGTTTTCCAAAAACGTCATAAGCGCTTTTCTAAATGCCTGCGCCGGCGTCTTTTTTTGCAGCTCAGAGCGTCTTTTGAGGATTGAAAAAAGTGCAACTTTTCTGAAAAAACACAGCTAACCAATGACTGAGACATGTTGTTTCCATAACAACATGCAAGGAACGTGATTTGCCGAGAAGGCTCAAGCTCGAAAAAATAAAATGGTGGCCGACCCGGCGTTGGAATATAGTTTTGTATGAATTAATTTTGAATAGCCTAACACCAAATTCACTTTAAACATTTTAAGGAAAAAATAAGTGATAAAAAACCTAATATAATATAGACAAACAAATTCTCACCATGAAAAAGCTACGGAAGCTGGTATGGCGTAACGCAAACAAACAAACCTCAGCACTTCTGCACAATTAAAGTACAAAATGACTTTAAATGTACTCATTCATACCAAAAGTACAATTGCAGGGTATTTTTATTAGGTACACAAATATGTAAATAGATTTGCAGTAAACTGTCAACGTATAAATACATTTGAGTAAATTTATATTTCACTAGTATCTGTATATTGATCTTTGATTGATTTCTTTTAGTCTTTGTGTCACAAGTGATTTATCTGATTTGGTTAGCAGAGACACATGACCTGAACCGTGTCTCAGGATGAAGACAATAAATAAACGGTAGTTTTTATTAGGAACAGTGATGTGGGTCTCCAGGACAGGAGTTGACAAACATTGACTTGATGAAATACACACGTGATATACATTAATCTGAGCTGAAGGTTTTTTTTGTTGTTCAGTATGTTGCAGAGGTTCTGCAGAAACACGCTCAGCCCATCGTGTCCACCTGCTCGGCCGCTGACGTACAGGCTGCGTTTAACACCATCGTCACGCGTATTCAGAGATTGTGAGTGCACACACGGTCTCATGTTCATGTCACTGCTCTGTGTAAATCTCTGCATGTATTTTACACTCTTGCCTCACGATGCCATAGAAGAACCTTGTTTGTGTAAATGGTTGTATAAAGAACCTTTTTGTTTCACAAAAATGATAAAAAGGTAAGAAAGAGTGAATGGTTCTTCTATAGCATCTCCGTGAAGAACCATTCTTTTGAAGATTTGACCGCGTCGATTCATTTAAACGGCTGATCTGTGTCGTGTGACTCCTCCCACAGCTGTAACTGTAATGCTCAGACTCCGCCCACCATTAAGGTTGCCGTGGCAGGTGATCAGGGTTACCTCAGCACTGTCCTGAGATTCTTTGTGGATCTGCTGGCCAATAAGACGCCTGATTGGCTGAGCTACATCCGCTTTCTCCTCATCCCTCTTGGTAAACGAACGTCAGTGGAGTAATGTCAAACTGAGGGGTTTTCATGTTGTTCACACACTGTATTTGTGGGTTATTTGAAAGGTTCACATCCTCTTGCGAAGTATGTGTCATCATTGGACAGTAAATTTAACAGTATGTTCATGGACCCGTCGTGGGGAGAGCTGTTCTGTCGTTCAGAGCCTCCGACCTCAGGTACTGACTGACAAACATCATCCGCTGAATGTTTGTGTGATGTGTGTGGTGTTAAAGAGATGATGATGTCATGTGTTCTCGACAGACACTGTGGATGTGGCAGGAAGAATCATTCAGTATCTCGCTGGAGCAAACGTGTCCCATCAGTTCCCAATCTCTGAAGCCATGCTGACCTACAGACAGAAGAGGTACAGACACCCTGTGTGTGCGTGTGTGTGTGTGTGTGTGCGTGCATGTGCGTGCGTGTGTGTGTGTGTGCGTGCATGTGTGTGCGTGTGTGTGTGTGTGTGTGCGTGCATGTGCGTGCGTGTGTGTGTGTGTGCGTGCGTGCGTGTGTGTGTGTGTGTGTGTGCGTGCATGTGTGTGTGTCCTGTATATCTGTAGTATTAAGTAACTAGTCATTTCTATATCATTTGTTAAAGTATATTGAGAATGAATTGACTGAACAGCTGGAAAATCTTAACATGAATTGTATGTTCTGGTTTAAACTGTGTGTCTTGAATGAAGTCATTGTCATTCATTTGTGTCTTTGCAGTTATAGGATGTCATGGAACAGGGATGTTTGGGATCATTTTCTGTGAATATGGCAGTAGTGACTGTAGACAGATGCAGAGTTTTTATTTTATTTGTTTGTCCCACACTGGTTTTGGGGGTGTTTGTACATTATCTACATGAGCTAAATGAATAAATGGAAAAAAATGCAAATCTAAGTTAAAAAAGCACTTTAACTTGTGGGATGCAGTTAACCCAGTTTTCTTATCCTGCAGACTTCCTTCATTAGTTTTATCTCTAACACGTCTGCACTCGTTGTCTTCTCATCTTTTGCTTCCCAAGGAAGAGAAGTTTGTATTTTGATTTTTACATCAGGTATATGAACCTTGACCTTTGATTTTGTCTGTGTTTGATTGGCACACCTGACCTCTTCTCTGTCACCCGCTCATGTTTCAGATCTCAGACGTTCATCTCATTCACACACAGTCCTCACTAATGCCTGAAGATCTGCACGTGTGTGTTGATCTTTGTTTAATCCTGTTAAGACTTTCTGCTGTTGGGGTAACCAGAGCTCACAGACTTTTCTTTAGTTTTAACCCTTTTTAAAACAATCATGAAACATTAGCTCCACACATGGTATCTGCTCATGTCATCTTCATAGGTGAAATAAAAAGGCAAAATATTCAGTGGGTGTTTTTCCCTCTAACACCGTGTCTACACTGGACGCGGCGCGATGCGACAAAAGAAAACAGAACGCATTCGATCCCATTATAATGATAGATTTTGTCCACACTGGATGGATGAAATAAGCTTTTCAAATGGCGTCCTCTCCGGAAGTTCCCTTCAAGGGTACGTAAATTCAGTTTGGAAAATGCCCACTGCCAACATGGCGACCACCGTCTCCGCCCAAAATTGCTCTTCACAAATTTACAGGTGACGTCACGGACACCACGTCCATGTTTCCTACAGTCTACGTACGGTTCAAACAGCTCTCCTGAAGTGTGCTACTTTATCTCTATGAACGTCCCTCTTGTATTTCTGACACATGATGCCAACAGCAGCGTTCGTGTGTGTTTGAGTGTTTGTTCATATCATTGTGAGAGTCCCTCATGCAGTTATTTTACACCACGCATAGCTGTATGTGTCTTTATACACAACCTGTCTGTCTGTCTGAACCGCTGTAGACTGTCTGTCTCTCTCTCTTTCTCTCCACAGTGCAGATGAAGACTCGTGCCAAAAATTTGTGCCATTTATTGGGGTGAGGGTCAGCTTTTCTCATTGTTGATTATAGATCAAGGTGTGATGTGTATACACTACCAGTCAACATTGAAGGGTCGTTTACTGACAATTATTCTTTCCTTGTCATTCTATTGAGCTTGAAACGGTATCGATGGAGTTCACATGTAGTCTAAAATGATTATCGACTGAGTTTTCTCTTTTTTTTTTATTCAATCCTAGACATTTCTTTCAAAGACATTGATTTTATAATGAAATAAACCCAGTTTCCACACTTATATTCTTCTACAAATCTAAATCTGTGTTTGTATAAGAACTTGATAGGGTATATTCTTTCATGATAATGAGGTGTAAACAAAATTGTGGGAATTAAATCTTACAGAGGATTTACTGTACAAGATATTGAATTGCGACGGATGTTTTGCTTTCAGGTTGTGAAGGTGGGCATCGTGGAACACAATCTCTCAACATCAGGTGGGACTCTCATTAATACACTGATATAATGTTCACGTGTTCTTTACGTCAAAGAGCTGAACGTGGACTTCATGCTCATTCTCTCAAATGTGATTGCGATGTGTCCGGCACTCTCATGTGTTGGTCAATGGAAGATCTGCAGTATTCATATAAACATCATTCACAAACACTGCTTGTTTATGTAATACAAAGGTCTTGAACCAGTGATCGGGCTCCTATTATTGCTTATTTAGTAAATCATGAACACTAGGCCCATTTCTTTGGCAAAGCTTTTTATTTTCGGAAGTGTATTTAATGCTATATTCATTTGGCTTTTTGTTGTCTCAGTGGATTCTGATGATGTGTTGTGCGGTAATATGGGTGTCGTGTCCCCACCCACTGCACAGCCGGCCACACCCCTTGGGAAGGATATTTATGGGACTCCGCCCCCTTCACCCTCTGCGTGTGCTGTTTTCACTGGAGCTGGGTATGACATCATCACTCACATCAGTTCTACACTAAAGACACAACATCTAAAGAAGAGCAGTAATATGACTGTGTGTGTGTGTGCAGTTCTCCGTGTACAGGAGGAGAGTTGATGGGGCTGCAGGTGGATTATTGGACGTGGCAGGGTGGAGAGAAGAAGCGTGAAGGTGAGCGGAGAGACGTGGGTTTGAAGAACACACTGAAGAGTCACTTCCGCTCTCTACAGGTCAGCCGTCTGCCCAGCGGCGGGGAAATGACTCCTCCTCACAGTATGGCCATGACTGTTGTCACTAAAGAGAAAAACAAAAAAGGTACACACACACACAGCCTGTTTGAAAATAATGGCCGAGGAGCTGACATGTGTTTCTGTAGATGTGTTTATGATACCGTGTGTTTTTGTGTGTTCCGCTGCAGTGATCTTTCTCAGTAAGAAGCTGAAGGAGAAGGATGTGGATTCCAGGAGTCAGGTTATTGACGGCATCAGCAGACTCATCTGTACGGCCAAACATCAGCACACGATGCTCAGAGGTACTCAACATCCATGTCCTGTGATGTCATCAAAGGTACTGAGAACACAAGATGGTGCAGGCGAGCCTGCAAAGCCAAAGTCAGCAGACGAATTTCCGTATAACACTACGGAGTTGTTTTGGCTAAGCAGGGTAAATAGGATCTGTCATATCACTGATCCTATCCTAAATACGACCAGATATTACTCTGCCGACCGTGAAGTGCCAAAAGCTCACCGGCACCATCTTGTGCAACTAGCGAATTGAAGGCTTAGAATATGAAGGACATAGGCCACACCCACAGGATGTTCATTTATGGAATCGTAAATCGAAATCAATCAAACAGAAACGCCATAAGCGTGACATTTCTTTCTTCATGTTGTGAATGCTTCACAATGGTCCGTGAAATGAAAGTTAAGGTATTGAATGTAATCCTATTTTATTATATTATAATTTAATGAAGTGTAGTGTAGTATGATCAAGTTGAAATTCAGAAGTGAAATATAAAGTGTATTCTGGATTGAGACGACTGAATGTGTGTGGTTGTGTTTCAGTGTGTATAGATGGAGTGGAGTGGAATGATGTGAAGTTTTTCCAGCTGGCGGCTCAGTGGCCCACGCATGTCAAACACTTTCCTGTTGGCGTGTTTGGATACAGCAAACCGGTGTGATGAGCACAGAAGTGAGTGAAACCCCGTTTGAAGAAAAGCCAACGTCTGTGATTCGGTCTGGAGTTTCCTGTGAAAGCTTGACTGTCTCGCATGAATTATTCTCCACGTGTACATCTATATTGTTGTGTGTGAGAGAGAGAGAGAGAGAGAGAGAGAGAGTCGTGTTTTAGGTTGCCGTCATACAGCGAGGATGGTGACCGTGAAGCACTTTGTGTTGTTTCTTTACTTATTTTATCATTTCTGTGAAATCTGGTGAAGAATGTCATCAGGTGCATGATGGGATATTGAAGGTGTGTTGATGTGAATCTAGATGGACTTTCTTCTCTCTTGATGTAGGACCTCTGTGTGTGCGTTGTGGTATTTTGTAGTGACATTTTGAACATGATGATATATATTTAACCTGCTTTTTATTCTCAAAGCACACTGTGCAGAAAGCAAAAAATGAAATCAGTTTGGACAGAATCAAGGTGAAGAGGCATAAAGCAGGGTCTTTTCTACAGAGGATAAACACATTAGTTATCATGCCTTGGCACTTTAATATACCTCAATAGAAACCATGTGTATTGTAGAATCATGACTGACGGTTATATTACACAACTCCGTCACACACGTGTACGTACATCATGTGACATACAGCACAACGTTATTATTGTGTGTGAATGTTTCAATCCATCAGATAGATCACCGTTCACATCACCAGAGCACAAACACTTCAGGATTGTGTCTTTATATGAAATCATCTGATGTGCTCCATCGATAAGACGTGTTATTGTGTAATTGATCACCTGTTTCTCTTTCATACCTCACGAGATTAATTTAAGTGTCTGTCAGATTTTTCTCCTCAAATTGTTTGGAAATAAAAAGAGAAACAATTGAGACATAAAGAGTCTGAAGGTGTAAAATGAATGTAGATTGTAGAGGTCAAATAATCTGGAATTGAGTCCATTTGATGAGCAATGTATAGAGATCTTCACTAATATTGACGTTTGATTGCAGACGAGACAAATCTGAGTTCAGTTTGACACATTGTTGACATCTCATCTCAAACTATACTCAGATTTCTGACAGATGAGCACATGCTTGCATTGTCATTGAAGATTAAGAGAAAAAGTTTTTATATTAAAGAGATTTTTGTTTGTTCATTAATATGCAGCTGCGACACAGTATTGTACGTTTCTGCTCTGAGTTTTGCTGTGGTTATTACATTTTTTTATCCATACAGTTGTCACCTCTGTTGACGACACGCAGTTTTTGATATTGAGAGAGCTGCACAGGATCCATGAATCAGATTAGATTTCTGGGATCAACTTGATCAGATTTGTTTGAAATCCACGACCGTCAGTATTAATATTAAAAGCTCATCTTTCAGTTGTATTTGGGCAGAGACTCTTTGGTTTGGTTGAATTGTTCTAAAAGAAGGGAACTGTGTGTTGTGTAATGGTGCTTCATGTGTTTAGGTGATGAATGTATTGACTGTACAGTATTAATAATCCAAGGATTATTAACAGTAACTCTGTCTATCTTCTCTAATAACTGAAACCACTCGAAACAGAGTCTATCAAAGCTGCTTTTTTAGTAACTTGTAAAAGTGATTTGATACTTCAAGACCCATTAATATGATCAATTAAGCACATTAATACAGAACTTGTGTTTTTAAAAACCACTACAAACTCTCTCCATGTGTTCAGATATAAAGAAATGAGGGAAAGAGTGAATGTCTTTATAATAAAGGTTTGTCATTTCTTGTTTTTGTTAGCAACTGTGTCTTTAACCCCATTTGCTTTGTACCTGTGTTGTAAGTGTTTCATATATTTAAAAACATATTTAATAAAGTTCAGGTAACTGTCCCACATTACGTTTAACCAAACAGACAACAGGATTGTAAACTGTAACCTGTCAAAGAACATTTAATCTCGGACGCTGATGGCAGCACCTTTGCACAAAAACTCATTTTGAGAGAATTTTAATGTAACCACTCGTGAAAACGTTGTTTAACCTTTGCATGTTTGACATTTGAAGTATGTTGCAGTATTTTATAGCTTTATACACTTATACATGCAGTTGTGTTTAAATAAAATGTTTTAACCTCACACATGCCTCCGTCTCCATTTATTGTTATGAAAAAGAGCAGCAGGTCAACAGAAATGATCCAAACTCATGTCAAGCTGATGGGTTTGTTTTATTCAGATTTTGACGTTACTCCAGAGTCCATGAACACACACGCATACATACAGTCTGTCCATGTGTCAGGTGATGGATGACATCATCACGACTTAGCACCAACAGAGGGCAGGTTGATGAAGCTCTTCATAGGTGGCAGTGGTCTGATCTTGCGGCCCGCCCAGCCTCCTTTCCTCTTCCACAAGCCACTAGAGGGTCTGATGCCCAGCCAGCGGTTACGCCCGGCTTTACCGATGATGCGTTTGTTGTGGTCGACATTGGACACTCGGCCAACCGTAGCCACACATGTCTCCAGAACCTTAGGAGAAAAGTTTACCTTTGGCTGGGTTTCACATCATCTACACTGAAAGGTTCTGTTAAATCTGTGAATGTTCTACTACATGTTTTGAGCTGCACAATAAGAGTGTTTCTTACTTGAATCTGATGTTTAGAAGGAAGCTGAACGATAGCCGTGCCGTTTACCTTACGAAGCAGAACGCCACACGTGCCTGGACGGTAAAAGAGTCACAGTTAGAAACTCACTATGTTCTATGCAAATGGTCTCCGGGACAGTAAGTCACCTGCGGCACGTATATATTGTGCTCCCTTTCCAGGGTACAGCTCCAAATTATTGACCAGCGTCCCAACCGGAAGAGCACCCAGAGGATGAGAATCTCCCTCGTTGGCTAAAACCGCTATGCGTCCGATCGTACCAGACGTCTTGATAACGTCTCCAGATTCCATGTTCTCTGTAGCAATAATCCAGCGCTTGCGGCTTCCACCAGCGACCAGAGCGATGTCTGCCGATCTGATCGGAGATGATGTATAATGAGACGAGGACAGAGCACACGACAGACTTTCATTGGGTCTACGGTCACTGACCTGCATGGATCGTATCTCACTTCAACAACCTTCTCCACGATGGCCTGATCTTCTTTTCCCGGTTCATAGCGCAGACGCTGAAAGTCAATCATGCGATACCTCTGTTTGTGGCCTCCACCAATGCCGTGCCTTACGACTTTACCTGCAGTACACAATAAGACCAGAAGCATGTATTAATGTCGTAAAAAGGGTGAATTTTTTATTTAAACAGCTTGTACGGTTGTGTTGCAGAGGTACATGTTTGTGTGCACCTGTGTGATCTCTTCCTCCAGTTTTCTTCATGCCGATGGGACGGATGGTGTATTTCTCTCTCTGTTTCCACTGAGTGCGGTTCTGCTGCTGTGAAGCGCTCGTGATGAAGTCTCGCCATACGGTCAGTGAACCTCTGCTGTCTACAGCTGGACCGACAGATCTGTTCACTAGCTGTAAGTTAAGCACACTTCATCAGGTGATGTTAATACACTTGCCGGTTATGATTTAAGAGCATGATGAGGGTCTCACCTGGGACGGTCCGGTCCGAGAACCCAGCAGAGACAGAGACCTCAGAGCGGAGGACAGAAGATTCACACACATCCTCAACCTGAACAAACACAATAACACACGTGTCTGATACTGGGTACGTTTACATTTATATGAACTTAAAACCTAAATGTAATGGTGTATGAATACAAGTATTGAACAGCATATTAAGTGAATACATTCACATATCACTTTATACTAAACAAAGCCATCAAAATAAGGATCATGATTTTAGAAATCGCATTTCTTAGCGTCATAGTGAACACGTATAAGAACAAACACCGGAGACATAAAGGAAAAAATATAGACAAATTATAAGATGTAACAGTTACGTTAACGCTGCTACACATAACACGGATCAAAACTCAAGTGACATTACTTTACACTATTAGTCCTCTCATCTATAAGTCAAGGAAAACAAAAACAAACACTCACTGTGATATTTAGATGATAAACTCGCTGCCCTTCATTAGACTCACGTTAGTGCTCCATTAAAGTCGCGCTATGATGACGTTTTACTCTCTGCGCGTGAGTTTCTCTGAAGCACGTTACTGCCATCTGCAGCTGTTTCAGAAATATATATATATATACATATTTTTTTAAATATGATTTAAATAGAAGAACATGAAATATACAATTTTATAAATGACATGTTGGCATAACACTGTATTCTTAGTTACTTTTCGGTAAGATTCTCTGTAGCAATCCCCATCTTACATGTATACATTTACATACACACTGCTGTATATTTTATAAATATATAATTGCGAAAACGATTGAACGATTTTGACTACGACATGAAAGCCGCGCCCGTTATCAAAAACAAACACCGCCTGCGCGGTGACGTCATTTCTACCGACGCGGCTGTGCGTGTGCGCATGCGCAGTGTCACACTGATGTGGACATCTTGAATTAAAGGGGCTCCGAGCGATTCCTGACAAAAGCAAACACTCCAGGTGCGACGTTTCTCTTCATTCAGCGATATTTTGTGTCACACTTTGTCCGTTCGGTCACCGAAGCGTGTGTTTGATTTATAACGCGGTTTGTGCTTCAGATGACGTGTAGATGTTTGTGTTTCTCCGGCTGTGTCTCAAATCATAATGTGTGTTGCCCACATGAACATTCTTTATGATCGTTTGAGTCTCAAAGCATGTGTACCGCTTACATAGACCGGGTTTTCTTAGCTTAAACTGATGTTTTAGACGTCATGATCTTTTGTGTTTATTGAACTGTGACTACCACACCTCAGAGATGCCCTACAGTGCTGTCACGGTCATTGAGTTCAGTGTTATAGACTTTATCTTGTTATGTGTTTGCATGTAATTTGCATGTAGAGAGAGAGACAGAGAGAGAGAGACCGAGAGAGAGAGACCGAGAGAGAGAGACAGAGAGAGAGAGAGACAGAGAGAGAGAGAGAGACAGAGAGAGAGAGAGAGAGAGACAGAGAGAGAGACAGAGAGAGAGACAGAGAGAGAGACAGAGAGAGAGACAGAGAGAGAGACAGAGAGAGAGACAGAGAGAGAGAGAGAGAGACAGA
The DNA here is from genome assembly GCF_947034865.1 of Barbatula barbatula. Classification (NCBI taxonomy): domain Eukaryota; kingdom Metazoa; phylum Chordata; class Actinopteri; order Cypriniformes; family Nemacheilidae; genus Barbatula; species Barbatula barbatula. Next base: position 681,237 of record NC_136777.1, on the reverse strand, counting down.
GAGAGAGAGAGAGACAGAGAGAGAGAGAGAGAGAGAGAGAGACAGAGAGAGAGAGAGAGACAGAGAGAGGTGAAGATGAGCAGATGATACAGAGGAGAGAGAAATTTGACCGTTGTTCAGCTCCCGTGGCCTCATGGGATAGAAAAGTGTCCATCCGATTTCGATTTCGGACGCAGCGTCGGTCTTCATAAGACTGTAGTTCTTTAATTCATGGAATTTAAATAAGAAGCATTATTATTGAGCTTATTTTCAGCAGTTTAATTACATTATTTTTTTATATGTGTATTTGCCCTTTACAATATTATATATTGCTTAAATGGTTTTTAACTCGCAGATATAACAAAATAGATGGTCATTATTCACAAGGTCATTTTCATCAGGTGGTTTTAATGGATACACTTTGGCGCAACTCAACTTTATGATCACCTTTCATAAACTATTAGTTACAAAACACAAATAAGCCCTAAACCAATAATTACTATTATTAAATTACTTATGTTACGGTGTTAATGCAACCTGTCTCGCACTACTTAAGATGTTGTGCTTGTTATGACAACACGTACCAAATTTTTGGCCCACACTCCATCCAGTACAGGAGGTGGCGGATATGCACCTCAAACCTAAGTTGCCACTCGCCATTGAAAAGGGACAGAAGAAGAATTACGTCACATGTTGGCGTCAATATGGTGTACTACACCCATTCAGGGAAAACAGTACGTACCCATTTAGCCCTCGTTAAGTAAGTACATACTGAAGTTAATTGAGTAGGCCATTTTGGATGCCACTGTTTTTAGTGAAGCTGCTGTCATAAACACTGAAGCTCAAGCGTCCTTGCGACAACCCGTCAAAATAAGTCTTGTTAGTTTCAACCAGATTAATAAATATTTACTTGTTATAAATTTATAAACTGCAGTAAACACCATAGTATACTTTAATATTTACTATAGTACGGTTCAAATATAAGACAAAAGAATTTGACTGCACTTTAGTCTGTACAGTATTAATATCATGGTCATAATGTTTTATCAGTGCATTGGTATTAATATTTACTATGTAAATTAATGACTGCCATTCCGATTTGCATGGTACTTCAAAGAATACCGTTGGACTTCATGATGGTCTGATAGTTCTGCGGTTTATCATGTGTATAGCGCTTCATTCCCAAGGACTGAATTAGGGATGAGCCACCGCCGTAATGAGATTTGGATGGTATGATAAGCTTAAGCGAAATGTTATGGTTTCACGGTACGGCAGAATGTTGCTATTATATCCTAAAATATGTTCTTTTAAATGTCTGAGTAAAAACAGCATGTCAGCTTAAATAGGCTTTTGGAAAGCATGTCGTCCCTTCCTAGTAATTAGTTTTCATGCATTTCTAATAATTAAACTTGCAAGCATACATAAATATGTAAATATAAATAAATTAAATGCAGATGAGCAGACAAAAAATTAAACATAAACGAGAACAAAGCACAGAACTTGATGGATTCAAGCACGTCTTCCCGCATGAGCCATACATCACCTTAAGAACGGTATAACAGACATGTTTTGTGGTTTTCAAACCATGGTATACCTTGTAACCGGTAATCGGGCCATTCCTAGCGCAGTCCGACTGGGCGAAAGAATTTCTCTAATGACCGTGATGATGTAAATGATGTATTTATCATAATAAGTGCGTCTGAATAATGTCTGTGATACGGCTCACTCGTGACTGTGTAACCTGTCACACCAGTTCTGTGTGTAAGCAGTGCGTCTCTTTATGTTTTCCCCATGTGTTATGAATAATGTGTCACAACTGCCAGGAATAGATTCCAGATTTGATGTAATGTAGAGAAGGGAAATTCACTAGAGATGCACCGGTATGTACATTTTGGCTGATAACTGATGATTCTTAAACATTGGAGGCCAATAACCGATATATTGGCCGATATACAGTATCTAGATATTAATATAACATTTCCTAAGACTGAAACAAAAGGTTAAAAGTGGAGAACAGCTTTTATATGAAAACATTGAGTGCAGAACACAAGGTAGCCGTTAGTTCTCTTTATTCTCCTGAATATCACGTACCAAGCCTACTTTACACTAGTTAAACATTAATTAACCTTCAGACCTTTCTGGTTTATTTTTTATAAAACACACAAACTATAGATGTTTTCCCAGATCAACATCAGAAAAATGATCTTAATACTCACGAGTCTAACAGATCTCAAGACTGATCTCAGTCTGATTCAAACAATATGCTTTTGTTCCTATAATGTACACATTCATAAATACTGAATCTACATCAACAATGTTTTGCTAATATCAGTAAAGTGAAAGATCACGACAGAAAGACAGAACTGTACTGGATTAAAACTGTGAGACGCGTACAGATGAAGAAGGTTAACCAGAGGAAATCATTTATGATTTATCGGCTATAATATATCGTGCATCTTTAAAATTCACAGTACTTTATGTGCTCGTAATGTGTGCTTGTAAACACGTGGTTCTGCTTCCGGTGTTCACCTTCATCAGAAAATGAAGTTAAGATGTGAAATGAATGAATCACATTGATGTTCAAACCTCTTTGTATTGTCTGATAGACACAAACTGTCTGTGTTTTTTCTCAGAAAAGTCCAAAATATCAAATTCATATTTTGTGTTGTGCATATGCGACATGTATACAGTATTCACACATACACTGTTTGTTCACATTTAAATGTTGTTGAATTGTGTTTGGTGTTGAGTGCTGAAGTCTGTTCAGTTCCAGGTCAGCAGAGCTTGTGAGTGAGGTCCAGCCCTTTGGAAAGAATCTGACCACATGCTCTGTACAACTGTTCATCTCTTACGCCGTATATCTGTGTGTGTGACATCATCACTTTCAGATTGTGTGTTTGTTTTCTTTGGTTGGTTCTTCATGGATGTGGTTTCATCTGTTCTTCTGAAGTGTTATGAATGTCACGCGCTTGTGTGCTTGATTCTGTCATAAAAATCTTCCTTTGTGTACAACAGAAGAAATACGTTTATACAGGTTTGACAGAATTTGCCTTCAGTCTCTTGTGTGACTGTTCAGTGTGTTTGAACTTGAAATTAGTTCTTTGTCACACTTGACATTTAAATGTGTTTAAAGAGTGTGTGTGTGTGTGTACGTGCGTGTGTGTGGTCTTGTTGTTATATCGTTGGGGATCTAAACCAGAAACTTATCATAATCGTCACATTTGGCCTTCATCGATTACAAAAACACAATAATATTTCTGAACATTTCTTCCTCAGTTAAATTTAGACTTGAAACTTTATTTTTCTCTGTTGTTTTAAAAGTTAACGTGTAACTGGTTGAATAATCAGGATCTCAATATTGGCCATGTGTATCGGTCTTTCTGTGTGTGTGTGTGTGTGTGTGTATCGGTCTTTCTGTGTGTGTGTGTGTGTGTGTGTATCGGTCTTTCTGTGTGTGTGTGTGTGTGTGTATCGGTCTTTCTGTGTGTGTGTGTGTGTGTGT
>NC_136777.1:594498-675056 GCF_947034865.1 Barbatula barbatula | reverse complement strand
TAGTAGAAAATAAAAATATATTTCATAAAGACAACAGTTGCAAAGTCAACAATATTAGAATTCATAAAATGATGCTGTTAAAGAAATTGTTACTACATTAATTTGGTTATAAAAAGGGGAAATTAACAGAATATAAAAGTATATTTAAAAACATCAAAGCTATTAGTTTCAGCTCTAGTATAAATACATTTAATGTCACACCAACAGGGTAAGAAAGCAGAAGACACACAAAGTGCGCTTCATTTTCTCACCCACAAATGAGCATCTTTAACATGCTAATAGGTTTGAGGCAAATCCGTGTTTTTTTAAATGTTAATTTGATTTGTAAATCTCGTTTCCATGATGTCATCATCGTGTTCTGATTATAAACAGCTATGAAGACTTAACAGAACTAAAATCAAGCGTGATGATTCTCCTAAACCTGCTGAACATCCTGCAGTCAAAGTTCATAAAGATGACAAAAGAATAGTCAGCAATCAACACACACAGTAGGTGTGTAGGTGAGGTGAATAGATGACACATATCATTTGTCAGTCAAAAAATAATCAAGTAAATATTTTGTGCCGTAGGTAAATTTTTTGTAAAGGTAAAGCATTTAGTCCTGAAGTTGCAGGATGCAAAACTGGATTTGGTTTGTAAATCTGTCTTCCATGAGCCCATCTTCGACTTTTCAAACATTACTTTGAAAGTCATCGAGTCAGATGTGATGTTACTGTGTGTATAGTATTTAGTTTAGTTTACACGTGTGACGCTGAATACACCTGTAATCTACATCTAAAACACAAACGCTGTATGACCGACGGACACCAAACATTCACCCGTAACCTGAAGAGGTGTTCTTATGTTCTCCTGAAAAGAGGAGGATGATATGAGTCAGAACTAACTCTGCTTAAACCAAACCACGAAAGATCTGTTCATATGGTCTTCCGATATATAGCTTATATCTATTATATAGATATAAGCTTATAGAAACTCACACACACATACTGTCAGACATCTGAACACCGCTGTATAAAAACAAACACTAAACACGTTTTTGTGCCTGTAAGATTTGAATGCAAATTATGAACTTGGATTTGGATTCAATTTATTGTCATTACACACATACAAGTACAGTGCAACGAAATGTATTACATTATAATCTTGAGGTGATACCAGATAATATGTACATTGATATGACTGATATGAGACAGACACAAGAGACGGGACATTAGTCTAAATAGAAATTTCTCTAGATTTACACATTCTTGGGAACATTTGGGATCATATTAGTACACAACTGCATGAAATATATCACACTGTGCACAAGATTTTTGGATATTTCATAACAAAATTATTGCATATTGTGTCTTTAAGAGATAATGTATTTGTACAAAATACTAAAAACGCTTTGAAAGCGATTCATGTCAATCTAATGTTTTCTGTTGGCAGACATGAGAAGATCAGAGAGATTTTTACCTGGGTAAACTCCTGTAACCACGGCTTCTGTAGGTTCTCCGGCTGGAAGAGAAAAAAATATAAGTTCAATAATACATTCAGGTTCAGTGGCACTATGATGATACAAAACCATTACCATATTAATAGAGAACTAAAGGTGGTTTCACACTTTTGTTGGATTGCTCCCCACTCCCCCCGCTGGAATGCGTTCATATTTTTTTATTTGGGTCTGAACCGCAGATCATTTGCGTCATCAAGCCTGCAGCGGTTTACTCCGTCACTTGTAACAATGACGCAGGAGAAGGCTGCAAAAAGGGTAACATTGCTCGCTTCACTTTTATACGTTTATGTACCCGATTCACTCTAATTTTACATGTATAAATCGATTCTGAAACCGGTTCTGTGTTCAATGCACAGCTCTTCCGTGAAATACGCTCTTTGATCAGTAGGAAGTTCTGCTCGATCTAAAATCACAACCAGACCGAGTCGTTTATAACCTGCATTTGAAAAAGCAACACTCTTCATACATCATCATTATAAATATACTTTATTATCATGAAAATACCTGAAAAGGTTTGGATGACAGTAGTAGAATATCACCATTGTCATTTCCTGGAACTGTGTGTGTGTGTGTGTGTGTGTGTGTGTGTGTGCGTTTCTGGCCCACTTCAGCACAATACAGATTTACTGCATACATGTCAAGTGTTTCATCATGACCCGATTATTCCTCAAATATTCTGTGTAACTATGAGAAATAAACAACAATTTTTAGGAAAACTTCAGGTCACTAGGAGGTTCACGAGACGCTCACAGACCAGTCGCTGCAGATTTGACCTTCACGAGTGATGTGGGGAATCCAGGGTGAGACATCAGTCAAAGCTCAAGTAGGACTGACCTCCTCTGGAGCTCGAGCAAAAAAGGAAGCGCACCGCAGCGTTCCTCCCTCGCCTTATTAAAAGTTAATTTGCGCTTCATTAGAGACTGATGAAAATATCAGCATGTGTCCGCCAGGAGCCCCTGCGGTCCGAACACACGTCACATCTCTGGCCTAGTTTAAAGGCGCTCCTGGGATTTGGAGAGAGCGTTCAGATTTAGCCAAACATGTTTCAGGAGCGTCGTGAGAACGGCTTCAAAATGAAACTGAAGGGAACTGCGTGGCAAACATAAAGAAGGGCTATTTCAGAAGAAAATGAAAGACAGACTAAACTGTCAAGTGCAAATGTCATTTTACGGTGTATTGTTTCATTTTCATTTTAGTGTGATCAGAAAGCTAGAAATGTAAAATACACCATAGACTCAGTCCAGGCCCAATTCACAGAAACGATCATCTCTCTCATAGGGACGCAACGACTATAGATTTTGTTGGTACGATTATAGACTGAGGAATAATCACTGTTGCAAGATTATGGGGATTATTATGCATACATTAATTTCTACAATTTGACTGGCCCTGACAAAAATTTGACTTGCCAATTAGTTTGTTTCTTACCTATGCAATCTAGATAAATAAACTGATAATACCATAAAACTATAACCCTAACTCTAATAATAATAGTCAATCCATTAGTAACACACTTAGAACAAATGATCAAATTATGAGCAATAGCACAAATAACTGTAATAAAGCAAACACACAAATACAATTTCCAGTGCTTTTTAGGTGTTTCAGGATGGTCTAACTGTGGTTATTAGGTGCAGGAACTGAATAAAGTGGTCAAAAGTAAAATAACACCTTAGAGTCTTTACACTATACTGAAATCTAGATCAAACCATTCAAAAGTTATTAAAGTTGATCAGTGAGTGTGTTTTGTCTTCGTTCATTTGATGAGCATTAAAATATTTATTATGCTGCTGTCCCTTTAAGAGCTAGCGCGCACGGATCACATGCTTTTTATAGTTGCCGCACACTATAATGGATTTATCAATGTGATATAGAGCCTATTCCCTAAATAATAACATCAAATAAGTTCAATTGGTTCAACTTGCATCAGGAGTAGACTTTGAATTTGAGCTTGCGCATAGAATGTACGCATCCGGTGAGCTGTCCTCGACATGACGCTGCTCGCCCGTTATCTTACATGCCGCTTTGTTTGCCTGGATTGTGAATGTTATTGTAAGCGTCGCTGTTAGAGCTCTCTGCCATAGTTAATCTAGTGTGTGTCGTGGCCTCCGTGTCTCTTGATAAATCTTTAAGCTGGTGTTACTTTGTTTTCATTTAGTGCAACAGAAACATGCAGCGTAACGGAGCCTTTACGATGAATTAACCGTGACGTTTTTAAGCACGGTTAATAGTGAACCTCGGTAATCGCTGCATTTGCCCTCCCGCATGATGCTCTAAACCTGATTTTCTTTCCTTTGTGGGAAACAAAACATATGTTAGTGACACACAGCCTCAGTAATTATTTATTTTAATCGCAGTTAGAAATGTGCTTATATTCTGCAAAAGTCTGCTCTTGTGCTTTACAGAGTCATTGTTAATGAGATCATTCAATAATCTGATCTAATACATCATGTCGTCTTCCTGTGGTACGTGTTCAAGAACAAAAGATAAAAACAATCAAAAATACAAACCACGTCTGTCCATGCATGACTATAATGAGGAGATAAAAGACTGAAGAAAGACGGCTGATAACGCATATTGAGTTTGTTCATGATCTGGACACACTGACCTTGTGACCTCAGGGTCAGCCTGTGATACACACATCACAAACAGCATGTGACTCTGACGGACAGGATGACATCTAACATAAATACAACAGGTACTTAACTACCACAGACTCACACTGATGAAAGAATGAGACTCATATCTAGAAACCGGAATATCAAAGACTAGGAAGAGGGCTGTTTTGTCTGGGCCCTAGCAACTGCTTAGCAACGCCCTAGAAATCACATAAAACCACCAAAACAGAGCTGAAACCGTGTGAGTGTGTGTCAGCTCAAATGTTATGTGTGTGTGTACATGTGCGTGCGTGATTAAAAACAGTGACCAGATACACACACACACACCACCTGCACATTGTTGCCTGGATACCAGTGATGGTGACATCCTTGAAGGAACACTCGTAAACACACACACAGAGAGAGAGAGAGTGTGAAAGGCAAATTGCATACTATACAGACGGCAAAATTAGTATTATGTAGTAGTATGTCCGAAAACTCAGTATGCACAAAACAATAGGTGAGAAATACCCGGATGGTCTGAGTGTGCATCAGATGGATATGATAACGTTCCATCTGCGTTTTGAGATATTGAGCTTCAAAGTTTTTGTATTTCGTAAAGCAAAAATGATATGAGGAACAAATCTCTTTCATACGTATGTGAAAAGACAGAGACCCTTAATTTTTTGTAAATGTACTACATTTAAATTTTCTGAAATTTGTAAATGGGGATTTCTGGAACAGGCCAAACAGAAAGAGGCTTCTGATTCGGAAAAATCCCTTTCTGTTTAGAATTATATATAAACATTTGTTAAAGTCATTTAATTTTCACTTCTCAATCAAATCAGTATGTAATTTAATGTGTAAAAAAAGTAACACTATTTTATATATAAGACACTTTTTCATGTTCACGTTAATCATAAAAGGCCGTGCTAATTGTTGTATCTAAATGTTTTGTCCACAGAAGGTGGGACAGGTCAAATAGTTGAGTATGGCTGAAATAACAGGGTAATGTTAAGACTATTAAGTATTGTTGACTATTTGGCCTTAATATTGTAACCTTTAAGGCATTAAAGGCATTATGAGGGTTCATGTAAACACAGGACTTAGGAAGCCAGTGCTGCTGGCTAGTGTTGTGACTATAAATATAAAAATAATCTACTAAACAAAACAGAAAAATATTTTAGTTTGAACTGATCTCCTTGACAAGAGTATCAATATTACAATCAATCTTGAGGTTTCTTTTAAACTTTGTTTTGCTCAGATATTACTGAGGAGTCCGGTAACAGGATAAAGAAAGCTGATCCTCATTGGTCCTCTTGTGTGCATTCAAAGTGCAGAGAGAACCTTATAGAACCAAATTATGATTCCACTTTGTAGATAGAACCTGTTTGTTCTAGCCAGCGTGTAAAACATCACCTACATAGACCTCCTTCTGGGACCACCCGTCAATTTTCCTGATGCTGAACTTTGGGTTTCTACACTAAAACTAAAAAGAATAAAAATGTCAGAGTGACGCACCTTCAGCTGTGTTCATTACAATCAGATCCAGTTTAGTGAGGCATCAGATTAAGTTGTAAACTTTAAACGGTAAAGACAATGACACGAGACGTTTTTTACTGAGCCAGACCTGCATTCAGCTTCACACACCTCCACGTGTGTATAGTACAGAAACATCATAATTCTCTGATATGAAAGGAGTGGAAGATGAATGGAAAAGTAAATAATTTCAGATCTTCATGGGAAGCAGCGATGCATCACAGCAAACACTGGGGAACTCAAATCTCATTTCCATCTAGCAGATGATCGTGGTGAGCAGGTCTGACGGGGTTTCCATAAACAAACATCGATTAACCGGTTAATGATGTTTGATGTAAAATAACCAGTTTACACATTCTTTATTTCTCGAATCACATTGGGACTAAATGGACCACAAATCAAAGAAGTAATAATATGACTTTCATTTGATGAACTTTTACGGCCTTTTCCAGATGTAAAAGGAATGTTTCATTAATGTGACAACGTTCTTTTTGAATCCTTAATAAAATAATGTTAACGTGGACGTCTTAACAAAGCAGCGATGCCGTTTAGCTCACCTACAGCTCATAGAGACAAATTGTTAGCTGATGCGCTTCACATAAACCAGGCCACTGAGTCTACAGAGATCAACAGCTGCTAAAAATACAGACCAAGCTCAAATTAACTAGGAGAGAGAGAGAGATTGGGGTCTCACCATCACTGATTGGTTCCTCTTGTTTTTTCTGTGTATAACATCTAAAGAACATCATGAGAAACTCTACGAGGAGACCATTAGTTACAGACACTCCTGATGACCTCTGACCTCTGTTCATGAGCAGATCGCCCTCTTCCTCTCTCTCTCTCTCTCTCTCTCTCTCACACACGTGTAAATTTCAAGTGTATGAAATAGAAATCAAGTAAATATCACAAGTGAAAACTGAGCTTTCGAGGGAAGGGTTATGTGGAAAAGTACACACACAAAAAACCTCTGTGATGTGTGTGCCGTTCACAAACACAGGCACTCCACGCGAGCAAATATAGAGACATAGTCAGTAGTCACGCAAAAATTATTGATTCTTCACGCTGTGAAAAGCACCCCAAATTAATCATTCTGGTATGCTAAATAGCTCTGTGTCATGGAATCATCATGTGATTAGTTACATTGAAAGTATGACGAAAACACTTTTTACTGGTGACAGCTGACCCGTTCACTTACACTGTAAACTACAGTAAAACAAATGCACAGACACCGAAAACTCTCTTTACACATCCGAGGAGCAGCGTTGGGAACGTTACTTTTAGAGAGTAACTAGTTACTAGTTAGCTGCTTTGTAACAATGAAGATTTTAAAAAGCGCTATATAAATAAAGCTGACTTGACTTCTCACGAATAGTTATTGAGTTAGTAACGGAGTTACATCTTTATAAAAGGAACTAATTACCAGGGAATGTAACTATTGCGTTGCCTTTCAAAAATATTCAAATATGTCAAATAAGTTAGATGCCCCAACATTAAATATGTTAAATGAATGAAATGGAAACTAAATCAAATGAATTATTTGTATAAAACATTGTACACTAATCTACACTAACTTAATGTTGCTGTGGGTCAATGTGAGAGACACCTATTAAACCTATTAGTAGTTACAACTAACAAAAACCAATTAACCGAATCAAAATGTTAAACGAATATCATTTAGGTTTTAATTATATGTGTGATTTAAATAAATAAATAAAACTGAAACAAGAAGTGTTCACATCTTGCGAAGTAGTCTATAGTCAAATATTTAGGTTGATGCAAATAGCAGAGAGACTGTGTCTGATGTGTGGTATATGATTAATAATCAGAAATATAGTGAAATATGTATGTTGTTTATATCATTTTTTTTTAACGTTTTTGAAAACATATTTTACAAACGTGAGCCATTGTTCTATTGCATCATATTAATATAATTCAGACCTATTGATTATAATTTTTAAATAGATTTTAGAAAAATATATATTGCATCGCATATTTCTTCAATATCGCTCAGCCCTAGCTCAGAGAGAGGATTTATATGATTATTAAAGAATCGTCTCATCACAATTATTTGAGAAAATCGCGATTATTGTAAATCCTTGTAAAACAAGAGTGATCTGCAGCATTTACATCCACCATCCTCGATCTGCACTCACTGTTATGTTCGAGTAACAGTTCTCCATCACTTGAGTTGTATCAGATTTGTATTTTTTGAGTTTATGAGTTTTACTAAAGTGATTCCAGATTTAAAGAATTAAAGAATAAAGCACTATTCACATCTCAAAAAGTGCAGATGTAAACAGGAAACAGTAAAAAAGCATGGAGACGTCACACCCAAAGAGAGAACTTACTCTCTGCTTCTTTTTACGTCTCATATGACTTGAAACATGCAAAACAACACTCAAAACAGACTGGAGTCAACCGAAGTGTCGAAAACACATCACAGTTCACACAAAGAAACCAGCAGATTCTTAAAAAGATACAGCCTATAGAATTGACCAAATTAACTATTATTTCACAATGGGTTGTATGTACAGAAGTGTGTATGAGAAGAATCTAGAATGTTCATGTTTGCTCACAGCAGATGAGATAAAGGGCCAAAAGTAAATGTTTCTATTGTTGGATTTGTTTTCACTTTAAATTACATTTAGCCTCTGTAATGCTGACGAGAAATGTGGTTCACAAACCCTCGCTATTTCAAACGACTCATTTATATCAGCAGGCAGGAGACGGACATCTATTATCATACACCATATCAAGATGCCACGTCGAAGCAAGAGAAGAGACCCTGTCATAGAGACCCGTGAACTCTAATCCATATTTGAAATGCAGAAATGTTTCCTGTGTGAACAGCTCCAAACATCTCACTAAACTCATCCTGACCCGTCCCTTCTCTCAGTGTTCTCTCCCTTCCCGTCTGAACTTCTCGGATACAGTAAGATCTTCCGCTCTCTCTCTTATCTCCAGCGACTCTCCGGCACACAGCTTCCTGTTTGTGTTGAAAGCGGACAAACACAAAACATATTTCACAGTCCATCAAGTTCTCAAAATCAGCCTGCGAGGATTTAACTGGAGTTTTCCTGTCCCACACAAAGCGACAGAGAGATGGAGGAGTCGTATACGTAAGATAAGCTCCATCAACGACAGCATTAGTGACAATATTGATTCATCACAGAAATTCAACTCCTTTGTAAAAACAAACAATAACATTGTTTACAGTAGTGTGTTTTAAATACACATTACTTCAAAGACAAATATCCAAAAGCTCAGATGTCTTACAGCAAAAACAAATGTACACATCTCAAAGAACACACTGAAATGAAGCTCATATTTGTGTTAAAGAACTTTAAAGTGCACACCTCTCTAAGTGTTTAAACCCAAAACCTCTAAGGTCTAACACAAATGTTGAAAGACTAAAAGCCACACAAACAAATAAATAAATGATCAAATGAAGCACTTAAATCTCATCTGAGGTCATCCATCAAACCGCAGTTCCTCTTCCGGCCCCAATCATCTCTGATCAATACTGAAGACAAACACTGAACATTTTAAAAGATCCTTTTACACACCAACATCCTCCTGCGGATCACACCACATCCAAAACCAGAAGAAACACAGCCCATGATAAAAGCTAAACCCCAACACAAGTCATTAAATCTAACACAACCTCCTCCAGATGTATCATAAGATCAACACATCAAGAGGACACAACCAATGAATGAAATGGTTTAAGACTAAAGTATAGTACTTGTCCACCCGCATGACATCATTTTCTTCATCAGGAGGGTCCGCGGTTGTCCAAACACCACATACAACAGCACATACTGTGCTAGGCTTTAATGGACTAGTTTGATGCACTTAAGTATTTTGTTGTTAATTGCTTCCCATGTTTCCTCATCTGTAAGTCGCTTTGGTAAAGTAGTCTGCTAAATGTAAATGTAAATGCATGCAAGAAAAATTCTGAATCGGCCGAGTCCACTAGGTGAAGTACTGCGCATGTGTGGAACTCATCCATCCGCGCTTATCCACGGTTGAGTATGACGCGTTAGTGCGCGAAAAGTTAATACAAAGATTAAAATACCTGGGCCTTTAGTTTTCTACACATGTAACTATACTGTGGTATCATTAATATGAAATTAAACGAATCATACTGCCATAAACAAGGTTTTTGGTTGTGCCACCCAACCTCCAGCTTTGGTCTGGATAACATCGCCGTCTTCAACAACCTTTAATAAAGAGTGTGTGTTTGTGTCTTGATCATATCAATCGAATATCCTGTAATGTCTGCAAAACTAAAAGTTCCTTTTAGTTCTGTACTCCAAATTCCAAATAAAATCAAACAGATGAAGGTACGCTCAGAGAATGTATTTGTTATCAATATACAGAAGCATTTGTTTATATTTTTCTGTAGCCTTTATAATGACGATTAAACATCAGTGTATGCATACGTTTTCTATTTCAAAAAAGGGAAATAAACCTTCGTTATGGATGTGACAAAAATTGACAAGTTCTTTGGGGGGGAAACACAAACTTTGTAGGATTTCTGTGAACAAAAGTCTTTATTGGAGCGATGCACAGTACAAAACGGGGCTTTACAACGAAAACATTTGAGAACCACTGCTTTAAAGGATGGTTTACTCAAAATATCATCATTTCTGTTCATATTAATTTATTCTAGCATGGTTTATTTACCCTTATGTTGTTGAAAACCTGCATATATAAGATATTTTGAGAAATGTCTAAATGGTTTTGAGTCATACAATGGATGCCAGTGGGGTTCAGTGTTGTTTGGTTAACATCGTCCTTTAAAATATCTTCTTTAAGTTCTGCACAAGTAATAGTCACAAAGACGGATGATGACGGCATTTGAAGAGAAAATCGTTCTTATTCTCTATTAAAAATATCAACAATGTGCATATTTACATAAACATACAATTTGAAGTTACTATGGGGTAAACACCACAGATTAATAAACTGTAGATATTATAACAAAATACTTCAAACCTTGCAGCAAATGTGGAGATGGAATTAATGGCTGACAGATTTTCATTAAACTACTTTTTTAAATAAAGAGTTTCACTGTTCAAATTCAGTCAAATTCAAATTTTGAATTTCAAAAACACCTCCTGTTTCCTAATCTCATACAGTATATGATGCTTTATAAATAAATGGGTCAAATAAAGGCAACAAAAGCTCTGCGAAACTTTTATCAGAAAGTAAATCGCAAGTGATTCTGTTCTGATCTCACATCATTAGAGAGGGTAAAAGTCAGCCTGCTCCAGGCTTTTAATATGAACAATGTAGGTGTAAGAGAGTAAATATAAAAGAGTGTGCTCATTTTTAACATGCGAGGTAAAATAAAGTCAACACAAGAGCACTAGCTCCAAACCCGCAGTCAACCATGAGTTTCTATACAACACATCAGGAATCTACATTTACAGTTTTTATTTATTAACTAAGCACAGTAGAGGCAGACAGGAGGATGGGGGTGAGGGATCCGGACATGACTTGAACAAGGGTCCCCATATGCCCATGTCTGAAATATGCGCTTCATCTCTGACTGCATTCACCCTAAACTTCAGAATGAATGCAAAAGTCAAGGGTATCACTTTTTTAGTTGTATCAGCACAAAATATTAATAATTATATTTCGAAACAAAAGTCAAGCTTGTTTATTTTACAGCACAACCAAAAAACATCAAAATATTTTAAAACTTCCTGAGAGAACAGTGAGTGCACATACAAATCTCCCGGCCACGATGCAGGGCTGTTGCCGAAGGGATGCTTGCGGTTCTCTTTAAATGTCTAAAACGTCACAGCTCTTCTCAGCGGGCAACAGCGAGGCCGTTTAACTTTAGCACAAATAGTGCAGAAGTTACACATATTGATAATTTGTCATAATTGCTTCCAATGTTTCTCATCTGTAAATCGCTTTGGATAAAAGCGTCTGCTAAATGACTAAATGTAAATGTAAATACTTATCAGACGTCACTGTACAAATAATGAATGTTTCAATGTCAGCGTAACATTTGAATCTTTACACATAGGATAGTACAGTATATATGGAGGATTGATACACTGTAACTGGAGGACACCAAACAGGAAATACACTCTCGACGAGAGGCATTATGGGTAGAGTGCAATTTAACTGCCGTGTGTGAATGACACTGAATAAAACGAGCCATGTCTCCTGTTTCTACATGTAAAACACAACACCCAGCACGCTCGGTCAACGCTAGTGATCTATTTCAGTCCTGCAGAAGATCGGTACGCCGCTCAGCGTTTCCTCCTACACACCAGACAGGAGAAAGAGGCAAAACACACTGGTGAGGAGATGACAGGATCACGACTGATGCAGACGAAACCAAATGATCCCCGCCGGCAGCGCATCTAATAATCCCACGAGCACGCTGCGTAACGTATCGGCCGACAAACCCCTGCTCCATCACCATACATGGGCACCTGCCGCTGCCAACACAGAGCAATACTGATGTTTGTCCCAGAGATTTCTGTAATGATTCCACAGACTTCCCATGGATGAAAAAAGCCAGACACACACACACACAGAGCCGATCACATCCTCTTTAAAAGAGGTGTACGGATGGTTTTTGAATTGGTGGGAAATATTTAATACTTCCCACAGTTCTGATGCAGACATTTACATTTATTCATTTGGCAGACGCTTTTATCCAAAGTGACTTACGAGTAGTTTTTTACAGTGGCACATTACTGCAGAGCAATCAGGGGTAAGGTGTCTTGCTCAATTTGCTTTAATTTGTATCCATCCATCCATCCATTTTCTTCCGCTTATCCGGGGCCGGGTCACGGGGGCAGCAGCCTAAGCAGAGAAACGCCACTAATTACGCCAAGATACGCTTTAATTTGTAAATAAAAAATTCCCCCGCAAATTACCAACCATATTTTGTCGAACAGCGAGGTCTAGTGAAAACATAGTCTCGTGCGAATCGGCATCTCTGTGATTTGGCGGGGTCGTTAATCCTTTTTTAAGGTTTTATCCACCGTTTGCGAATAATAGAGGCTGTGTTGAAGTGTTTTGATATTATTTCGGGTGCATTATGGACGGGAGCCTCCTGTTTTGTTATTTCTCCCATGAAACTCCAGTAACACGATCGCGAACCAGACAGAGGAACATCATGGAGTTTCATGTGGGTCTCAAATGCTGACAGGCAAAGTCATATATCGTTATACACCATACAACTATATGTGTGTGTGTGTGTATATATATATATATACACACACACATATATACAAACAAAAGGCACTGCCTTGCTAAGAACAACACAATGAGACCAATGAACATATCAGCATCTTTATTTTTAAAAACTTCAACTCTTGATAATAAAAATAAATCATTCTTATGTGCTTATCACAAATTTTCAAAGTCCTAATTTCACAGTGTCCAATAACCTCCAAAGGGCAAAATCAAGGACGTAAGCGTGCAGATTGCGATGCGTGGGTCATCATCATTGATTTTGAAATATTTCCACACTGCTAATAGAGTGTTCACACCAAACGCACTGGAACGTTCTGTCAGTTACGTCACGTGAGGTATCGGTCTTTGGTATCGGGCCCGATGTTTTTATGAGTACGAGTACATGAGCTTGGTATCGTATCGGTGCATCCCTATCAGAATGCTACGGATGCGGCAAATGCAAAAATAACCCCAAAAAACCAGTAAAGCGGTTTTGTACCTGTTAATTTACTCTGACATAACATAGATGCCAGCCCAGCTAACAGCAGAGCTCTGTCAGCATACAAACCCCATGGACACGCGTGCCAGACCGGTCACAGCTTTTACTTCAGGTTTTAAACCTGATGTTTACATTCCTGAGTTAAGACAAGTTCAAGCTTGCCACGGTTCTCCTCCATCAAATGAGTCCTGCGGCACAGAGACGGCATTCACTTCACTGATATATCTTTATGTTCTATCTCGGGATTAATGACTGTCTATCCACACATGACATTCTGACATCATCTGCTGTTTTTGTTTCACAGAAATACATTGAAGAATATGTACGCTGTACTTTTATGGGTTGATGGCAACAAGACCTGACAAGCTTTACAAATATAATAAAAATACACAAAATAAAGGAAATAATCAAAAACCCACAAAGTCCTACAACAGCTCTGTTTCCAATAAAAAAATGTATGGTGTGACTTCTGAAGTCACAGCCCGAGCACATCTTCACACCCATCCATAGGATCACCAGCCAACATTTACTGAACATTACATTACATCATGTAAGAATGAAGTCTGGTCATTTAACTCGTTTAAACACCTGCTGTTGGGTGCTATCTGTATGCAGACTATATATTTACAAACATCTCTCAGAGAAGATTGCTCAGGTTTGGTTTAGTTACTGATTGTCACAATTTCACAAAGCGAGAGATAAACGCCTCTATCAGGATATTTTAGAGTTGCTATGATGAAAATCTGCAGATATCTGTGCATCCCTCACAAAACAATATGTGACCCTTCATCAAATCATTCAACATAAAAGAACATTCTGTGACAATCTATCTTTAGATATTTTAAATATTGAGTAAGTAAGGTCATGTCAAAAATTTAAATCAAACTCTCAAGTACTGTGCATGCAGCTAAAATTGTAGTGTTTAACACATGTCATTTTTGAGTTTAATTCTCATTACCGTAATACATAAATCAGCATAAATGAAGGCAGTCCAACAGTAATACACCATACATAATCTACACAATATTTAAATAATATTTGGTGTTCTGCATTGCCGTGATGATAATGTCATGTTTACATGTAATGATTCACTTGTTGAAATTCGATAATATCATATGACGATTCAAGCCGGTTGAGATGTTATTTGAATGGCAATACATGTTTTGAACAGCAGGGGAAGCTTTGTTTACTGCAAACTTGGAAAAGAATTGAAATACTGATATGTTTTTGCTATTTGACATAAAATATATTTTCCTGAAGACACAAGACTCTAAACTCATTTAACGTGTGGTAACACAAATTAAAACGGTTTCCTCACGAGATATCCGCCAGGTCGGGTGATGACTGTAATTCTCAGAGTCACTTCAGCTGATGCTTCACACTCATTTACTACGGTATGTGGTTGATGATAATGTAAAATCCATTATCAATATACTAACATTTCCCTAGAGCAGACAGAAGACAGAGAAATGCTTTATTTCAAATGAGATGATGTGGCTAAATTCATTTCCTTCTACTAAAAGTCTAATTGTTCGTGTGTGGGTTTACATTTAGCAAAACTCACAGGCTATATCACGTGATGAACATCAGGACACCCATGATGGCTTTAACAGAGGCTGTGAAAAATCATACAATTCCTAAATTCAACTGAAAAATATAAATTTACATTCAGTCATATAGCAGATGCTTTTATCCAAAGCAATGGAAGCAATTGGAAAAACATAAGGACAACAAAAACTGGTCTCAAATAGCCAACACTACCTTTTTGGGATGGTACTACAAGACATTGTTCATTTGCAGCGCGTAGGGATCTGGCAGGTACATAAGTCTGTATTAGCGAGTGAAACTAGTGGTGGTCTTGTAGGTCAAGAGCAGAGCTATGATTTTAATGCGAGCCTCTATAAGGAGCCGATGCAACTTAATGGAGAGAGGAGTGGTGTGCATTCTCTTTGGTTCATTGAAGACCTCTCTCGCCGCTGCATTCTGGGTCATCTGTAGAGGTTGTGTTGTGGAAGCTGGAAGTCCAGCCAGTAGCGCATTGCAATATTACAGTCTAGAGAGGACAAGAGCCTGAACTAGGTAAATGAAAGAGATAGCACAACTGAACCGCTGTAATTGAAGGGGGTGCGCTGTGGATTTATACCACAGGAGAGAATTCATAGTTTTACCTCGATTATTTTGTTTTTGTAATTGTTGAAGGGAAAAATTTACAATCAAGGTTAATTGTCGATAAATTGCACAGCCCTATATCCTTTGCCAACATAAGGTCGTAACATCACAGACGAAAGTAAAGGTATTCTGGCAGATCTGTATAACCACCAAATAAAAAGGATCTAACATAAAAAGTCTAGCGTGAGCTCCTCTTCATTCACACAATGTGAATTCCTCCACAAATAACAGCTGAATTCCACAACGCCACCTGCACGGACATATGCAGAATACATGTTAACATTAATGCAAATATCTAACCCTCCACAGCTCAACATGAACAGGAATGGTTTCAGACAGTAACGATACGGTACATCTACATTTACCATAGTACTGAATCATCACTAGATTGCCATTTACCATGTTTTATTACAGTTTTTTTAGAGAATCCCCTGATAACAGCACAACAGCAGCATCCATGTTCATTTAATTATTAATGAAGATCTGATGCTTATAAACAGATGCACTATGACATTCTGCTCTCTAAACACGCTTTTTCTTCATCTGATTTATTCTGTCTGTTAACTTATACAGTAACTTTCAGCATTACAGAGCTAAGAGATCGATGAGGATGATGAAGAGCTGTTATGAAGATGACAAGTCCAGCCCCAGTTCCCTGCCAGCAGTAAATTTGAAGAGCGAGGATACAAGGATTCTTTACATAAAAATGAAAAGATAAAGGAGAACCTGTGTGTGTGTGTGTGTGTGTGTGTGTGTGTGAGTGTGACTGTGAGTGTGACTGTGAGTGTAAGTGTGAGTGTAAGTGTGAGTGTGAGTGTGAGTGTGACTGTGATGCTGATAAGAGGATGCCAACAACATAAAACCTTACATCTCACGTGAGCAGTTGTTTATTTACGAGCATTCCACATCTATCACTTCTGACCTAGTGTGTCTCTTAAGATCACAGATATCTGCATAGTGGCACCATAGCTTACCTGGCAGGTTTTAAAGCAGAAATGTTTTTTATTTCTATTTGATAGAAGTTTGTAATGTTTGCCCGCGGGCCCTGAACACACAGTGAAGTTATACACCACAGCGGAACACAAAACCTGTGAGTCAACTTCGACACGTACGCAAGATAAGATATATGAACACGAGCATCTTTACAGAACACGTTCTCTGTTTACTGGCACAATGAAACATCCAAATCACAGTTTACATGAATAAAGTAGATGAATTTAAGTTGAGTGGGAAATCTTAATTGATCCTGAGACTGTCTCTTATAAAAAGTAATCAAATACAATTATAAAATGACAAAAGCGTACACCAAAATGGCTAAAACTTGAAGTAAAATGATTATTAAAATCTAAAATATTCCCATTATCCTCTGCTGCAGCATCTCACAAGTCACAGTTATCTCACATCTCACGATATACTTCCACTTGTTTGTCTATCAGATATTAAAACCACATTTATGCGTAATCTCGGCACCTGCGGTCCACATGGACATCTGCCAACAGCCGATTTCTCCAAAGGAAATAAGCAATATTTCCTCGAGCTCGCTACATCATAGTGCTCAATTATTGTGTCCGAAGGGTTTTTATGCCTCCAAGTTTCCCAGAAACCCTTTAATAAAATCCCATCAGGAGAAATCCAGCGCTCGAGGAAAATTACTACTACAGTAGACAAATTCATCCAAACGCTTTCCTAGAAAAAGGATCGAATCTCAGCCAAAAACATCTTGTGACTGCTGACAAAAGCCGTTTACTTCTTTTATATAATTTGGAAAATCTTTGCATTTACGCCATGTGCTGCACAAAAGGCCCATTCAGCGGCGAGACGTCTGCACATGTTACATATTTAGAGGAATTTAAGCCTTTATAAGTGGTGAGCTGGTTTTGGCCGTCCTCGCTTGTAACAGAAGTAATGAATACACAGTGATATTCATAAGACAGAGATGACAGGCAAACTATTTATAACTCTGAAGATAGTATCCGAGTTTCAAGCATAAGGGTTCTCCAGAATTAAATAAACACATCTCTCGTAAATGTCAGAAAATGAGCTCGGTGAACTAAACACTGCGTTAGACTCGCCCATCGTCCCAATAAACGTAAACACCTTCAAACTAAAATGCATTTGATGGCACCACTCGACGACACGTTACCACAGTTTATAAAGAGGAAATGATTTGTTTTAACCTCCATTCATCTTCAAACCACATCGACCACAACTTTACACGCAGTGAAATAACAAATAATTGCTTAAATTTGTGTTTTTAACTAAACCACAGAAAGCCAGATTGAATTCCCTGAACGGGGAGACAGAAGCTGTCTGTTATGATGCTGCTGAAGATCAAAGAGTTTACTGTAAATATAATCTGTGATGGTCACACAAGCCTTTCATCCAACATACTAATCTGCTTTTGACAGCACGAGTGACAATTTTATGAATGTTATTGTGTGAAGAGTGTTTGTCTAAACACGTTCTGCGTATTAAAACTTTCCTGTCATCCGTGACTTCTGCTAAAAGATTGGGGTCATTTAATCAATTAAAAACATCGTATTCAACATAACATTTGACCTTTTAAAGCCTGGAAACTGTCCCATATCAGGTCATTTAAAAAACACAAGACAACAAAACACAAGTCATGAAAAGTCTACAGTCACATTAACATGTATCTGCATCATTAAACAACACGCAGCTGTCATCAGAAAAACACACAAACCCGTGACATCACATCACACAACTCTTGTTTATAAACATGATGAAGTTTCTGCACAACTCTGTGGCGCGAGCTGCACTGAAGCCACAAACATCAAAACATTTACATTAAAAACGACAAATGAAGAGTAAAACGGTCCCTCAGAGCAAAGCGGTTCATTGATAATAAAGCGTAACGTTACTCACATCGTCGAATAAAGAGCCGACGTTTGCGGTGACGAGCAGGATCCCCGCGCCCGGTTCTGTCAGCTTCCCCGCCATCATTACAGACCTCAGGTCAGCGCAGATCACACGATATCGACTGTTTGTGGACTGAAGAGTGTTTACCATCGACTGAGGGCTCGTCGCGTCGCGATCAGCTGGGCTCGTGCATGCTCGGGTGCGCGAGCGCGGTCGGTCCTCGCGTTACTTTCTCGCCGCCGGGAAACTTTAATCCGACGCGAGCGGCGGTCCGTGGCTCGTTTCAGCGCGACGCTTGTCTCCAGACGCGCGCATTGCTCGGGTTCGTTGAGGGAGGACGCGCCGCCGCTGAAGTGGGTCCCGCACTGCCGTGACGTCACGGACCCGACGGAAAGATGCGGATCTTAAAAGGGCAACGCGCGATGTGTGCGTGGCCCCTTTAAGAGCTGCGTGCTCGGTGACGTCACGCCAGCGAAAATCCTATTATGTCCATTTATGTCACAAATTATTTGGTTTTAATTAAACATGCGCTCGAGTCAACTTTATTTATATATAGCACTGCAAACGATACTATTTCAAACACTTCACTAAATAGATATACATTTAAAAAAGCATCACATTTATATAAACGTAACGTTGAATACATGCGGGGGTCTACAACTCCAAACAGCTGTAAAGTCAAAAAAACTAAACAGAAAGAATATTGTTATATAATATAATAATTTACATTAAATGAAAGAAAAGAAAGAAACCAACAAAATCAAACAGGCACACATATACACAACTTAAACACATTTAAAGTTCTTAGAGGAAGACAAAAGAGCAAAACAATATTTATATCTGTGACAATATTTCAATGTTTTTACAGTAATAGTTTTTTAGACAAATAAAAACTGCACTTATGTATAAAGAATATTTATTTAAAAATACTTCTTCACACCACAGTTCTGTCATGATGTCATGTAGAGAAAGTCCATGCTACTTCATTTCTGTTTCATTAAATTGATCTGTCCATCAACTCGATATTCATTATGTTAATCAAGACTTGACGTGTCTGTTGTTTCATGTGTACAGCATTGATCAGTCTTAAATAACTTTTTTCTTTTTGATGCAGTGTGAACTAAATTGAATGATTGACAGCACAATTTGTCAGCATTCTTCCAGTGTATACTGTTTAAAAGAGCCTGAAATGACATCATCATGATGCTTTCAGTTCACATGGCGAGTGCACTTGGACATGGAATGTTGCGTTGGGAAAATCATAAGATAATTGCATTTGATAAGTCCAGTTTAATGTAAAGGATTGGTCTTTGACAGCATGTGTAGTCTAAGTGTGTCTTATCACACTACAATGCTGGGACTGGCAGAGCAAGAGTTATGTGTCTCCTAAACGGCTGTTTGGACATTACCTCTCAAGATTCACAAAGTTCTGGAAAACCTGAAAATGTTGGGAAATTGTATGGACTTGGTCAATTTATAGCGAGTTCTGTAAAATGTGGGAAGAAACAATCAAACGCTGATGTGAATTTCAAAAGATTTACGACTACAGCACTTGCTGCTCGACTTGTTTTATGTTTAATATGCAGATAAAAAAAGAGTAATAGAGTCAATCACATTCAAATGAATATAGAGGCTTTGAACTTAAGCCTGTCCTTGAATCAGATACATCAGAATTTTCATTAAAGTGACAGTACCAGCTTGTGGAACATCTACAGATCTACAGACATGTGAAAAATGGCCAGCGTTGGAGAGTCAATCTGTTTTTGGGGCGGTGTACTTGTGAATGAGGGGAAATGGAGTTAAATACACAGTGTGTGAGATGAGCCGTGTCTCTCTGTGTACACACAGATAACATTCCAGGCAATGTGTTCCGTATACGCCACAAATACTACACTGCGGCTCCGAGCAGGATATCCCAGAGAGAAACACACAGTGGGAGGGCGAGAGTTTATTTTAGTACGACTGACTGTGTGTGTGAAAATACAGAGAGAGATCTGTGGCCGGTCATCATCCACTGGGCTAAAGCGGGCAGGATCCGCTCTCAAACTCCTCCTCCAAACGTTTGAGTAATGGAACAACTGATGGAGGAATTCCATTCTGGGAGAAAAAAGTGAACTTTAACCTCTCTCCCCGGACTGATCAAATTGAACCATCCAAGAATAGAACAACCTGGAATTGTGAAGCAAGCGTTTGCTCGCTCTGAAGAAATGTCTGATTCAGCCCTTCTCGAGCCATAACAAGCACACTTTCAGTTGCAATTCTGAGCCAGAATTTGAGTAACGTGGGAAGCTTGGTTTCATTCGGGACACATGTGTTGTTCTTCCTTCTAGAAAAGCTTTTCTCTTGAAACACAATAGCTGCAGTTTTATGTGTGTGAAGTCAATCATTTAATCCTTCCACAGCATCTCTGTTTATTTCTTGTCTCAAGGTAAACATGTCTGAATACATCGAAACTAAAATCCAAACGTTTGGTAATCAGATGTTTAAGAGATCAACACAAGTCCGTGCTCTCCTCACGCCAACAACAGCTCACAGTGTGTTCAGATGTGTTAACGTCACAATGGGTTCATAAAGAAGTATGAACACCAACACTATTACTATTACTAAACATGAAAAACTGAAGACAGGAGTAAAATGAAGTGAAGTCTGTCGAGGTTTGTTCTGTTTCTGTCTCTGAAGAATCTCACATTACAAACCAGCAGCTGAAGTTTATTGTAACATCACATTACATTTGCTAGTGCGGTGATCTATCAGAATTGAGCTACACAGAAATGATCAGCTTCACAGACGAGAATGTTATTGCTCAGAGGATTCTCTATAGTTCAGAAGATTTGATGGAGTTCCCAAATGTGTTTCAGTATTAACTTAGTTTCAGATGTTTCTCAGTTGTTTCACATCTCAAATCCGAGTGTAATTGTGTAATTGTTGAGACACGTGAAGAGTCTGGAGGTGTAAATAAATGTAGATTGTAGAGGTGAAATCATCTGGATTGGAGTAAATGTGATCAGAAATGTTTGAGTTGATATTGAGATCTTTACTAATATTGACATTTGATCACAGACGAGACGAATCTGAGCTCAGTTTGACACATTGTTGACGTCTCTTCTAAACCTTATGGAACCAAAAGAATATGGCAATATCCTGCGAATTGTAACGCCATATATTACACAATACAGTATTCCACCAATCACTACACACGGGTGAACTGGCCAATCACAGCGCACCTCGCTGTTCAGAGTCATGAGCTTTGTAATAAATCAGCGTGTTTCAGAGATACAGACATGTAGTGTGTGAAACATACAGTGTTTGTGAACCTTAAATCGTGTAATTACACTGAATTACATCTAAAACAAACCATAATATTAGTTTCAGCCGTATCATATGACCCCTTTAATGCAGATTTCTAGTTTCCAGCATGCTTTGCTTTTGACTTTTTTCTCAATATTAATATGGGGAGATCTGTTGTATTATTTTGACATTTAGAAGGGTTTCTGGTGCGTGTGGGTTACAGTGGTGCTGAGGAGTAGAGCCTGTGGTCAGGATAACGATTGGCCAGGCCGTCACCATTAAAACAACACGTTACTTCAATTAAGAAGAACTGGATGTGCACTTATCAGCGCAACCATTGTCTGTTCACGAAGAACTTCATGCTAATGTCAACTATTTTGAAATATGAAACATGTATATTGTAAATGTGTGTTAAACATAAGAAATATGTGTCTTTTAATATGTGCGTATATGCTGTGCGAGTAAATGTTTGTTATGTTATGTATTATTCAATTTGTTGTAATATATTGACACAATGTGTTGTTCTGTATAATTTTGAATATACCGTTATGTCATTAAATATATTTATCATTCATATATTAAGAAATATATTTAGTTTCCTTCAAGGGAAACTTTCATGACAGAGACTTTCATGATGAGATTTTCTCTCATCTCACTGATGTCTAGGAGAAATAACTGAGATATTAAAGAGATCTCAACTGTTCTTAAGTTTCTCTCACTGGTGTTTAATTCTTATACACACATGTTGAGGTGAAAGCAGAACGCAGTCATCTCCTCTGAGACTGAAGGGTTTCTCTCTCTCTCTCTCTCTCTCTCTCTCTCTCTCTCTCTCTCCGTGTGTCTATTCTCACACCAGAGGATCTAATTAACCTCACATGTGATTTTAAAAAGCTCTTTCCAGCTTTAGATGAGCCATAAATCTCTGACATATTTCTCAAATTCCTCTGGGTGTGAGAGGGGTGGATTCTTCAGGGTGACTGTCCTATTTCAGCTCTCACAGGACACCCCATAATATCACCTCTTATTGGAAAGAAAATTAAAAGTGTGACCTACATTTATATATCCAGATAAATCACAATCCATGGATCAGGTCATGGGTGGATCCCTGGAAATCTGATGAAAACATTTTCTGGTCAAAACTCATTCCAAAAAGAAATAAAACCTTTGTCAGCTTTCACAAAGGCGGCTTACTAAAGTCCCAGACTAGTTTGAGTGTTAACTTAAGATAATGACTTTGACAAGCACAGCAATCCTGTTTTTACTAAGGCGCTTTAATCAAATCTGTTTTAATATCCCTATTTAACGAAGCCTTACTTCTGACTTAAGCTAAACCTTGTCTGTGAAACTGTGAATTTATTTTTTCCAATTCTCATGACTAAAACACAGTTTATTGTATTACTGTAAAAGATAACGAAAGATTGCATTACAGTGTTAAACAAACCATTAAAAGATGTCTGATCGGATTTATATATATTTCTAACATTCTAATTACTGTAAAATGACAACGTAAACATGTTGTGTGATTCAGTTTCATAACAAGAGCGCCCTTACAGAGCAATAACTACATCTGAACTACATTTCATGGCAACTTGGAGTCCACTTAAGTTACACAGATGAGAAGATGTGAGTTTGTTTGCACGTTGTGTATGATGGATGTGTTGTACTGTTGCGTTATTGTATAGTGTTACCAACGTTTATTATTCAATCGTGTAGATGTGGCAGTATATTTACATTAGGCTACAATTCTTTTGTCTGAGACACCATCAGCAGCTGTGGTCCATGAAGAGACAGTCAACCAGCACTAAACCAACTTCTTTCTCACCTGTCAATCATCACAAACATGCAGTGGATTCACAGAACATCTCTGGATATCAGGAGGAATTATTTTCAATGTAAACTGGAGAAATGGCACAAACATCCCAGATAACACTGATAGTCTGCTAATGATAAATCATAAAGAGGTTGCTTTCTCAAAGGAATAGTCTAGTGGTGTTGGGAGGGTATATTTGTACAATATTCCTTCAGGTTCAACTAAACCATCAATATACGGTATGGTGTACTATGGTACAAAATAGAGAAAATGGAGAAACACTATACAACAACTATTTATTTGACAACATTGTTTTGCTAAAGACAAACTACACGGTATCAAAGAATATTTCTAGATTTCTATTCTAACGCATCAAATGCATAGAAATAAAAAAGTGAAACTTAATATAAAAACAATGAGCAGAGTTTTATCCGTTATGAATATTGTGTTGTATTTAAACTTCCTCTCCCATCAAAGCTTAAGTTTACAACCGAACCCAACCCATATCAACTGTTTAACCAAGTGCCAGTAAGTGATTCACCCACAAAAGTAGGCGACAATGCAACAGCGTGTGTCCTTTAACAGGTCGATGTTCAATAGAACTTTCATACATAAAGTACACAAGGCCAAAGTTTATACATAATAAAACCATCAACAGATCTGATTGGTCCGCATGAGGAAACAAGAATTACAATCACACCATCAAAACGAAAGTGTGCAGCTACAAGTTGTGTACATTTAAACACAACACAAGTGACATCACTCTCTCCGGGAGCGCTCCACAACAGACCCGTCATTACTTATCATCATGAAATCTTATGACGGAAAAACTCCATCTGTTTCTGTCTTGGTGAGGGTGGACAGTACATTGAAAGTGACAGAAAAGTGTGTATCTTAAGATATCTATAAGCTCTATATTTGTCTGTCTATATATTCATGAAATTAATAAATCAATATTGACCTTCACAACTCAAAGCTGTGTATTATCATGAAATAATCTGCTGAAATGTGTAAACATTACCTACTTTACAAACGTCACTTCACACTACTGATGCATATCATCAAAACGTAGACATAAGTTGACAACAATTATTTGAAGAAAATAAAATGATGCTATTTCATATATCTGACTGAATGTAGTGGGGTATGAAAATAAGTTTTGTATTTGAAGATCTGTTAACTACAGAAATAACATTAAGAAAATGCAGTTTCACTTTAATATCAGCAGATGGCGCCACTCCAATGGTTTAATGTCAGGAGGAGTCAGCAGTTACAGCTCATGTCTCTGTCATCTTAAAATGAATATTATTTATATATATATATAAACTTATTTACATTTCCAAATACTCATTACTTACCAAAATAAACACACCTGTTCAAATGAAGAGTCTGTTTTTTTATTGTGCATTCCAATAAATATAAATCAATCTGCAGTTGGTTTGTTTTGATTGAAGCCATAATAACTGAAAAATACAGCTAACTAAGAAAATAAAATACAACAGAAACAGGATAATATAATAAAAAACATGATTTGTTAAAAAAAAACACAAAATGGTCCCCAATGGTCAAGTCAATGGGGACAACTTTTGTGTGAACTATATTCCTTTAAGAACCTTCTAATCTATGGCATTGTTGTAATGAACACAATGGCACATCTATTTTCAAGATTGTGATCCACATGAGGAAATGTTTTTTAGAGTTCATGCTAAGACAGAGAGAACTGATGTTTTTTTCTTGTCTGTCTATTTACTGGAACCTCACACACTATCAGAGGTTCAGAATCCTGCTCGGTGGCATTCTTGATGGGTGTATCTGAGATGGGGTCTGCACGCAAACACACACAGAAAACTAAAGAAAACTAAAGACTCCAACAGATCGTTCACATCTTGAAATGACCTAGTGAAAGGTTCCTATCAAATGATGAAACCAGAAGAAATGAAATTAGTTAAGATCGTCTTAATGTTAAAGGTTCCTGTGAGTACAGAAGTGCTGGAGGAATAAGTCAGATACACTGTGCTGTTTTTATAAGGCAAAATTCTTCTTATACAGATGGATCAGATTGAATCTCGACAAACGTGGAGAGAGAGAGAGAGAGAGAGAGAGAGACAGAGAGAGAGAGAGAGAGTAACCACAAGCAAAGGCATGCTGTGTTGCTCTCATACAAAAATGCACTTTCATAAACTAGCAGGTATAAAATTCGTCTGGTTCTGGTTAAATTCTTAGTACCTGGCAACCGCAGGACCTCCTGTGGTGTGGGTGGTCTCTCTATTGTCTGAGGGGCTTTTAAGTGTCAAGTCTCAGTTCCGCTCCACTGAGAGCAGATGTAAGCCTTCTGACAACACACACACACACACGTGCCTGTATCTGTCCATCACGTGTCCTACTCCTGCAAACAGACATGTATACACAAGTTATGTTTTTGGTAAAGCACGTTTGTAAAAACGACTTCCTAATTTAGGCCTAGTCTGGTTTTAGTTCATCCCTGTCCGGACAACCATCCCATAATGTTCAGTAATGTTCGTGCATTTACAGACACAGAGATGAAATACAGCAGAAACACAAACAACAGTTCATTTAAAACACAAAGAACATTAATGTGATGTTCACCCAAAAAATGTTGTCATCATTTACTCACCCGCACGTTGTTGCAAACCTGTATAAATGTATTTTTTTACATTATTATTATTGGCATTTGGCATTTAAATTGAATTTGTTCTGCTAAACAAAAAGGAAGATATTTGTAAGAATGTCAGTAACCAAACCGATCTCTTGACCCATTGACTGCCATAGTAGAGAAAATAAATAGCCTACTATGGGAGTAAATGGGTGATGAGATCTGTTTGGTTATTGATATTCTCCTGAATATCTTCTTTTGTGTTCAGCAGAACAACAACATTATACAGGTTTGCAACAATCTGCGGGTGAGTAAATCCCGACAGAATTGTCATTTCTGTGTGAACTGTTTCTTAAAGTTGTGTCCTCATTCTGTGGGGTCACGTTCAGCCCGCCCCACCGTCAATGCTCTTTAACATGTTGACAGATGTTCATTGAGCAGAGACAGAACAGATCTCAATAAATCTGCCTCTGCTTCATCAACACACACGCTTTTTTTTTTTCTCTCTCTTTCTTCAGAGCGCAGCAGCATGTGGATAAACTCAAGGTCTCGTCTCTGTTAAAGTCAAAGAGAAGTCAATGTTTACACTGCTGTCTGTTTGCTCATGTTAACATCTGAAGAGCATCACAGATTCATGGCAGCTGGGGGTTGGGGTCTGTATTATCTGTCATCAGGTCAGTAAACCTCATCTGAACCCTGTCCTCCAATGACACATCCGATCTTTATTGTCTGTCAATGATCTCATGTAATCCTCTGCAAACCAGGAGGAAATACTGAATAAGATCACGGCCAAAACTACAGCTCATACCGTAATAAAGATCTGGGGATTCACGTATGATCAACATTTGCATTTACTTAATAAAAGAAAGTAATGATGTGCACTCTTGACTGTATGTACGCACACTTTAAGGACACTGTTGTTGTTGTTGACTGATCAATGCTGAATCACAAGTGAACTGAACATTGAATTCTATTGACACGAGCTTCAATAAGAGGCGGATCAGATCAGATCAATACAGTCGACCGGCAAACAGAAGACGAGAGAAGAAAGCCAGCCGAGGAAATCCATCCGGGGTCTTGGAGGGCCGCCAGAGCTCTATTTGTTTAGGCAGAGCCGCACCCTTTATTTCTGAGAGCCGGACCCTTCCTGAACGCTGGAGAACTTCAGAAAAAAAACTTGCATTCAACATGTTTCTAATTTACTGACATTTCTAAAACACAAACTAAAGAAGTTAAGAATTTCACAATAAAACGTTGTTCAAAACAGGTTTTTCATAATGCATTCTAAATCAGTTTGCAAAAAGCAAGCACAGCATATAAACATGTGAATACGTGAAGGACTCTGATGCTTGTTGTGTAAAATGTCCCCTATGGTTTTACTGCAAGACAAACACCACAGTTTAATCCTGGTGTTTTACTGTGATTATACAAAATCACACATTACACAAGATCACTACAGTTTTACCACGGTTCATTTTCATCAGGGTTGAGACGGATGCAACGTTTACATCTTCCAGCATTACAGTTATGTCATCATCACCATGGCAACCAAGAGAATGAACACTGACATGGATAGGCCATCCAAACAGATTTCATTTCATTCGTTTTATTCACATTTTGAAAATAACTCTCACATTTGAAGGTTTTAATAGTAATTTAAGCAAAGATTTTCTTTTTCTAGTCTAGGCCTTTTGAATTGTTTTATTGATATATTGTACGTGCAGTGTTTGAGCTTACTGTAAACACACAAACAATGAGCTGCAAAAAGTGATGACACGTGCGTTTGGGTTGAGGATTTACAGTAGATGGCAAAACGCCAGCACCGGGAGTGAACGAGTCGAGGATTAAGTGCAGTTTGTGTCCACAAAACACAAGTGTGTTTTTAGATCAACATGCCAAAGGGAATGCGAGGAAACTCAACAACACCTGAAGACACACAAGACTGGAGCCCTGGAGAGAAACACGGATCACTCTTTTCCCAGCGGATATGAAAGCAGATGGCACGAGACGTCCGCAGGGAGAAACCATCCAGAGCTGAGGAACATCTCACATTTCAATCAGACATCACCCGTCCACACAGACTACACTCATGTTTACATCGAAATGAATCCAATGTAGGGCTGCTCGATTGTGGCGATAATCATAATCACAATTAATTTGCTCAATATTGAGATCCCCATTATTTATCCTGATTACTTGTTAACTTTAAAACAACATAGAAAAATGTTAAAACTTTAAAGCAGGCTTTTAAACTGTGAATTCAACTGAAAAATACATGTTCAGAAATAGCACTGCTGAACCACAGTAAAGGAAAGGTGTGGATTTATACCACGAGAAAAGAGAGGATCCTTGCAAATGGGATGCGGCACAATAATTGTTACCATCGCATAACACAAAAACAGTTCAGGTCCTGGATGCTGATCAATAACAGCAATGTAGTAATAACTTTATTAATAACACAGCAGCCAATCAGAACGGTTTCATGTCACGATCGTGTTCACTCCCATAATATCACGTATATCTGAGTGAAATGGAATTTTGAATGAGGAAAACAGTGGGCGTGGCTTTCGTCTTTCTCTGCGATCTGATTGGATGTATCTGCTCTGGCATTTTGAAATGGAACTGGCAGTAGACTGACGGCTGAAGGGGAGGAGTTCACAAAGGCTCCGCCCAAGCCGCCAAGAGCATTTTCAGATTTTAACTGAAGATTATGAGGGCACATGAATTTTAAAAAGTTAAGAATGATAAACTATTTACAACAAACACGGCAACATTTCATGAAAAACTTTAATGTAATAAAAAATGTGTAATTTTTTATTTCACTGTGACTTTAATAAATGATATTTGTGCTATTTACTATCAAGTGCTATTCAACAAAATTATTTAAGGTTGTGCTGGAAAATGTCTCCGATGTAGATTTCATATAACTCAGGAGGTTTTCCGTTTTGTTTCCAAGTATCAACTGAGAAATATTGGAGACACACCAGTTTCCGTTGACTCTCAATTACATCTTATTTATATGAGGAATAATTAAATGACTTGTTTTTATAAAGCACTACAGAAATGAAAGTTTCTGCAGATCAGTGTGTGCTACGACTGATGAATGTGTGACAGATCTGCATTGCTGAGACTGATTTAATCTTCACTAATGCAAACACTGCAATCAGAACTTTAGTCAAAGAGAACGAGACGACTTCAGCTCATTTTATAACGCGCTACAAGATGAACGATTCATGTGGAAAACATCGATTGAAGTGAAAGGATAAATGTGCAAAAATGATGTTTAACAGACCGTATAAAAGCAGTTGCTTCACGTTAAGCCACAGCAGAAACACTATTGCTTTGAAATTATAGATGACCTATTTAAGGTCTGACCCCTGAACTGACCCGCTGAGACC
The DNA here is from genome assembly GCF_947034865.1 of Barbatula barbatula. Classification (NCBI taxonomy): domain Eukaryota; kingdom Metazoa; phylum Chordata; class Actinopteri; order Cypriniformes; family Nemacheilidae; genus Barbatula; species Barbatula barbatula. Next base: position 645,555 of record NC_136777.1, on the reverse strand, counting down.
CTGACCTCAGAACTGTGTGCATCTATAAACATTAATATTCAGTACAAAGACAACAGCATCAAGAGTTTAGATTAAAGCTGTAGATTAAGGGCTGTGTGAAATTAAAGAAAAATGCTATATGCCATAGCATCCTAAATAGAGCAATATTTGATACGATATTACTTTTTTATAGACTAGACACCACTTCACAAGACATAGACACTGGTCCTGAAACACTTCTGGTTTTATTTCTTTTTTAAATTGTAAATTGCAACCATTGTGTGTTAAAAAAACTGTTCTTTTGGACCAGCGTTGTTTACGTCATCCAAAGAGGTCTATCGAATTTTCTTAAGATTACTGTTATTGACAAATATTGCGATTTGCACATTAGCGATATATTGCGCAGCCTTCGTACTGTATACAAAGTGTCGCAGTGCCATCTCTGTCTGAAACATAAAATGTAAAATAATTTCCAATAAGTGTTGAAAAACAACTGACATGTTCAGGCAAATCAAAACAGACAGCTCATGACTCAGTGTTGTTAAAGGATTCGTGTGAATCAGGTTAAAGGAGATTATGTACTTGCTTATTAAGTGATTTTCTGTTCGTTTTTAACCATAAAAATGCCAGATTGCAGTTTTAATGAGGGTTCAGCGAGTGCATTCTTCACACCTCATGCTTACATAACCTACGAGTGTTGTGAAATGGAGCCAAACGGCATTGCCTGCATGCAAAAGAACATTCCAGAAAGGTTATGGCTTTCATATTTTATTCTATTTACAGCACATAAAAAAAATCCACCGTGTTGAGTCGTGGATGGCTGCAGACGTCTGCAGAAAGTCCAGAATCATAAACCAGCTGGAAAAGAAACGCAGAGAAAGGTGCGACTGACGGGGCGAGCTGGAGCTCAAAATATACCTTGAGTTCCCTCCCCGCCCCCGCCGACAGCCCTCTTTAATCGCTCCTGTCCCGGAGGTCAGCGGGGTGCGTGAACAACTCATTCCACTTCACGGAGAGTTCCCGTTTCAAAGACGCATACAGACAACTGATGCTGTTCATTTAGCAAACACATGATTGAATTCATCCCATCGGGTAGTGTTGTAAGCTTTAATAAAAGAGGCGGGCGGTGCAAAGGAGCGTACACTTCTGTCCAGATGTCCAGTGGAACATTTCACCAGGTTAAAGAAATGGTGACTAACGTAAAGCAGGCTAAACACGAGAATACAGTGTACACAACTTCCTGAAGGCGTCCTTTAATCTGTAGGAGAAAAGTTAAAAATCACTTCGAAAGCAAAGGGTCGGCTCCTCCATCGATCTGCAAACTCTTGTTAGTGTCGCCCGATGAGTTCACAGCAGGCCACCGGGGATGGAATAAAGTGCTATTCTTAACGTGACACATTAAATAATTAAAGCAAATACAACGGAAACGTCACCGGCCTCTTCGACGAGCGGATGCGAAAGAAAACGTCACATGATCAGAGATGTGAGAAAGAAAACCAGCTGGACAAACCTACACAATCATCTCAGAGGTTACAAAACAGAATTTCACATTATCAGAATCGGATGAAGAGAGACACAAGAGTAAGACTTGTTATGTAGTATCGTGGGGTTGATATTCGTCCGTTCTGGGCATCCTATGAGGATGACACTGTGATGTGACGGGCGGGCGAGCCCACGGCCGATGAAGGACACCGTCAGTCTTCAACAGTAGCACTTTCATCCTACAGGATTTTTTCCAGTCCAGTCACCTGACGAGTGTTTCGTGAATAAATACATTCAGATTTAGTGTCGATCTACTTCTAATATAATGTACGCACTAAAAGAACAAACAGACGGAAGATGAAGAGACGAACAAAGAGAAGATGGGGGAAAATCGATGGATCGCTCTAAGATTTTCCAGCGTTCTCCTTGTGGCCCCTCAAACGCAGTTTACTCATCCAGTCCACAAGTCCGCCGTTCTCTTCCAACAGCCGTGTGTGTGGGGGGGGGAAGCACCGTCGCTCATTATATCCGTGGCAAATAAAGGCACTCTCCGTCCGGGGAGACTGCCACATCCGGGGAGCGCAGATCCTGCGTGAAAGCCAAACCAGCACCTTCCTCTTCCTCTGAAGACAAATTAAACACAGACAAGTCAGTTAACAGATTAAAAGAAATATGGACTTTGAAAACCTAATCAGCTGTATACTATTACAGCAAATATATGTACGTCTGCATCATGTGTATACTTGATAAAGAAAGCAAACCCAGAATGCATTGCAATAAACACATTGGAAAACATAAACATACTTCACTAAATACACTCTCTTTTTTCTCTAATATTTGTTTGCGTTGATTTTCCTGTTAAAAGCTGCACATTCTCTCTTAAAAGGATAAATTAGTCCGAATTCTGTCTTATCCTTCCATTGTATGGACAAAACCCACGGAGACATTTCTCAACATATCTTCTTTTGTGTTCCACTGAAGAAAGACTCATATCCAGATTAGCTAGCACACGAGAGGGAGTCATTGATGAGAACACTTGGATTTTTGGCTAAACTTTGCTCTTAAGAACATAAAATGTCAGCCATTTTTTGAGATCGTATTTTACTTTTGTGTGGTAAGGAATTGTTGGATGAGTATTTAATTGGTCTCATGTAAAGTCGGGTCAAGTCTGAGACAATTCATTGAAATCTAGTTAGACAAAAATGTGCATATATTAACTAAAGTGTGTAAATAAGGATGAATTGTACATAAAAATGACATGTTGAGGAAAGGTGGTTATTCCTGCAGGACGTCAGGGTGCTTACAGCTCACAGACATGAAGTCTGACAAAACACCGCTTACATGACTAAAAATGGCTGTGGTGAAATACAGGAGTGCAAACATCAGCAGTGGGACGGGCCTGGAAACCTCAGACAATATTGAACTAAGCTGTGCCGTCTCATCTTCTCTAAACATTCAGTGACTCTATGGAAACATGAAGCGATGAAAAATAACCAAAAGTTTAAAAATGTTTCTTACCCAACAGAAAACAAACCTAGTACTAACAAACGTATCCTACAAATCACCCAATCGTGAAATGTATAGAAGAACAAATATCAACATTGAAGAAATAGTTTCACCAAAAATAAACAGTGTCAGAAAAGATACCAAAAAAGGAGAACACTAGAGGGAGCAGATGAAGATTCTTTAAGACAAAAAGTTTGAGACGGCTGATATTGAATTTGATATAAGAATAAGTGTGCTCAAGAAATAATGTTGCACATCCTTATCTTCGGTGTCAAAGACGGAACCAACAGAGAATTTCACTCCCCATCTGTGTGTCATTAGCAAGAGAAAAACAAAACTCATCATTTGTAAAAAAGGGATTGTGTGGTTTAAAAATCGGTCACAAAATGTTCTAGACCACAATTTCACAGTAAACGTTTTGATCCAAATCATGCTCTTTTAATATTGGGGCAAAAGAGAATCACATTTATTTCTAGAGCACAAGCCTCAAATATTGAGACACATAGTACGTACCGTCAAAATAAGGAAATATACAGAGATACAGGCAAAGAAAGAAAAGAAGCTCACCTAAGTTTCGCAGTGAGCAAGTAGAGATGTGATTTCTGCACTCATGTGTCCCACCGCCTTGGCAGCCTCCATAATGGCCCGCCGGTACATCCCTTTCTTTTTACGGTTGAACCGTGACCTGAAGAACTCACGGAACGGTGACAGTTTGGCAACCGAAAGTTGGGAGGTGGTGGGCGAGCCGAACCAGGACACTTTAGCTTCAGGCCAAGGAGCGTCAACCTCCCCTTCTTCCCTATGAGTACCGCTAATACTGAGTATCCGTGCGGGCCACCAGGGGAAGCCGTGGATCTTTCCCCAAACCACATCACCCACAGTCACCGCGTGACCTTCCTCCGTCACGCACTTCGTCATGCTGCGAGTATGAAGTCGTACGGTGAGAGGCGGAACCGTTTTACTTTCCCCGTGACAGGAAGACGACACCGATATGTCGTCACCCGGAGCGAGGTCGCACAGTTCCGGTGACGTGCCGTCCGAACTGAACGACTTGGACTCATCCAGGCTATCGCTACTGCACACGGACAGACTCGACGAGTCGGCTTTCCTCTTGCGGAAGTTGATGAGTAAAGTCAGGTCGCCGTGACGCTCGACTTCATCCCCACAGTTTCCAGACCAAAGTTCTAGCGAGTTCTTCTCGGCACCGTCCTCTGACTGCAACAGAGCAGTGCTGGGAACTCTGGGACTTTTCCGACGCGTGCCACCCACCAGTTCAGCCTCGTACACGGACACCTGCTGCGTGCCGTCACTGCGGGATCTTAAGCGTATCTTGGGCGATGGGGCATCTGGACCAGTTAGCTTGGGGAGCTTGAGTTTGGGAATGGAAATGGTAAGGCCTGTCCTGATGGCGTCCATGGAGGGTTGTACATCTTTTTGAGGCTCCTTGGAAGTTTCTCTTTCTCCATGACCGTTCTGGAGCAGCTGCTTCGGGCAGAATGGTTTGACAGATCCATGTACTCTAGAAGGGATCTTAATGACTTCACCTTTACCTTGAGGAGTGCTATAAGAGATCTTAATGACCGGACTGTGAGGAATAACAACCCCCCCTGGAACCTTCTCATCGTCCTTCTTGTCCTTGCGAAAGCGCTTGTTATCGTAGCCTGTGGAGTCCTCTCTTCTTTTAGACTCTTTATTGTTGTCTCCATCATCCTTCCTCAGACTCTTGGCTGGGGCTGTTTTAGTGTCCTCATCGGCTTGAGGCGCGTTCTCCTTCCTCGACGTCTTGGGCACCGTCGGCCCATCTTTGCTGTCCTCGTCGCTGTTTAGCGTGTTCTTACATTTCTCGCACAGCACCTGACGCGGCCTGAGTCGAATGGTGCTCATGGTCATCCTCCCTTGTTCTCGACCTCGCCTTTTCTTTCTCTTGATTGGACGAGGTGGCGGTTGAGGTACCCATTGGTTGTAGGTGTGCCGGACCCACATGGGTTGGGGGAAAGGGGCACCCTCAAAGTACGGAGGGTATGTGGGCTGGCCCGGCTGGAGCGGGATGGGTACGAGAGCGGGAGCGGGAGGGACCGCCTCGGGTTCTGTGTTCTCATCTTTTGGTTGCTGTGTAAGTTGAACGGAGGGTTCAGAGGAAGGCTCTTCACTTGAGACTTCACAGTCTTGTCTCAACCTCGTGTTTTCTTCTGACTTCCCAAGTACGTCTGGAAGGCAAAAGAGCCCTGTCCTGCGAACACAGACAAATGGAAACATAAGAGCCAATCATAATCAAACACACAAGGGATGGAGTTTAATGAGAACGGCCATTCCTTACAGGAACAAAACAGCCAGCACAACACATCCCTGGTGTTCTGTTCTTTGACATAAGCGTCAAAGCTCTGCACAATGAGAGCAAGCCTGAATGTGCTTGGGAAAAAACCTTTGTAAAGATGACACATTTATCTTTTAAAACACTAGGATTTGAACTGTAATAGCAGATTCATCGTTTCTGATGTAAGCTGACTCTTGACCAGGAGAACGAGTTAGTGAACTGTCCCAATCATGCACCACCTGACCACACCTGTGAGCTTTTTCCTTCTTATATTTAAAAAATAAAACACAGGAATCAGTTCATCTTTTAAAGTTCTTAACGGCGGTGAACAACATTCTGTTACTCACATGACCACATATACTACCCAATAAAAAAAGAACGAACCAAAATGCTTCATTAAATGTTTACCTTTTGGTGACATATATCTTCCTCTGTTTCTTACTGTAGCCGTATTTTTAGTTCATTGCAGTTAAGGTTTATGGAAATAACAGCACAAAGGTTTCATGTCCCTACAGGAAAACATCTGTCAAGTGCGGTATATCTGAGATTCAGGTCGTTTAGATGTGAAGCAATGAAGGCACGGACCACGATCCGGCACACAGGTGTATGATTCAGTACTGATGAAATCTGTAAAATATAGCGGCTCTGTGAACAGCGCTGTAATGGCGCAGGACCGGATGGCTGCTTGCCCGAACTGGATTACTTCTCCCTGTTGCAAGTCTTGTATATGGTGTATTGTGTTCATGTTTTTCTCCCCACCTTACCCATGTTATGCTGTATTTTTCTTCTTACTACATTTCGTTACACTGTACTTGTATGTGTGTAATGACAATAAATTGAATCCAATACATTGATAACAAGCTCTGGGGCTCCGCTCGGTTAGGATCGACAGACAAAGAGACCAACGGATCAACCCGGAAGCCACCCCCCCAACCTCCACGTCTGAACAAAAACAATCCCATAAACCAGCAGGGACACGGGACGAGGGCCAAGAGATTTCAATGTTTTCACATGCGGCCCTGAAATCTGATTGTGCCGGGATTATCAATTAAACCTTAGAAGAAAGTCCTGTGGGTAAAGAGCAGCAGAAAACCCTCAGGCAATAAACTATAATCATTTGAGATGTTTGATGTGAAAATAAAACGCCCACCCTTGAATCTGCTGTCCTGAAGACCATAATTACACCAGCCGCTCAATCCAAAACTAAAGCTGCGTAGGGAATATATTGAATATTATATTACAAATGCTAATGAACGATGGTAATTAATGACTTGATGTTATTTAATAATCCCAAACTATGTTTGAAATGAAATCTTAGTAATGACTGACTGCACTGCAGTGTACCCCAGATATTTATTAAACAGTACGCAACCGTAACGTTGTTGTCAATGTCCCGTCGCCAGAATAATGAATCTATATAGTATAATCCTAGTAATTCATCATCATGTCATGAACGAGTTTCTTTCATCATCAGAAGATATTTTGATAGTCAAACAACACTGAACTCCATTGACTTCAATTGTGTGAACACAAAACTACTGAGACATTTCTCAAAATGTTCCACTGAAGAAAGACTGGCATAGAGGTTTAGAAACACACGAGAGTGAATAATTGATGACGGTATTAATGCGTATACCTGTTAACATAATTTTGGATGCACTGCATTATGGGATAGAGTTGTTGTGTAACGCACACTAGATCATTTTCAGATCACAAAATACACAATTCACAGAGCACAAAGAGCGTATACTGCAAAAACAGCAAGAATATTCCTTAGTTTGATAGCAGGATGAGCAACTAAAGGCCAACCATGTTATCCACGTCCAAGGACGCAGCGGATGACCTGCCGTGACTCACAGCTCGACTCAATAACATTCTGAGCAGGATGTGACACATCATGACATAACAGAACAATGTCATGAAGAAATTCACATTAGACAACATTTCACATGTCACTGGACCAATAGGACGATAAAATAACGTCGAATACACAAGCTCACCCCTATTCTTCCACGAACGGCTAAATATGATGGAAACATTGGTTTAAGGTCCTTTTCTGAGCTTTATAAAGTAAATGTGACATAAGATGCATTCGAGCTATAAATATCTTCCACTGCACATACGCTCTCGTATGAAGACAAACGAGCACATCGATAAATAGAAAAATCTCCAAATGATGGTGTAGTAATGTTTTTACAGAGACACAAGTGACATCTCGTCTGTCTTTGTCTGACACAAAGAGTTCCGGCTCTTTAAATGAACACTCCAAACTCAAATATGACATTTATTTGATGAATTATTTTGTAAACACATGCATCTATTGACATGATGTTATCACTCAACATCACATGCTCTGGGTTAGCAAAGATTATTCAAAAAGGTTACCATTGTGAGGCCTCTTAAAACCACCTGAGCCTTTAAGAAAACTTTCTAAATGCTAATAAACATTTTCCCACAATGCAAAGAGAAACACGTTCAATTCATTCACATACAAAGTTGACAAATGTTTGACCTTTAAACTAAATGTATGTGCAGGTAACAAGCTACAACAATGCCATCAGGGCCATTCGTCAAGAATAATGATGTTTCACTCGAGAGTTAAATAAAGAAACATATCGTTACACGTTTCAATAATTCGCCATGATATATGTGTATAAAACACGTCCATCCATGTTTCATCTCTGTAGAAATACACACAGCAGATTGTGAGGCTGATAAATAGCTTCAGATGGCTACATGGCTAGCTACAAACACAACAATAAACATACACCGTCAAATAACAGAATTAAAACCACACGATCTGAGACGAAAGCCGTGATTTATTCGTTTAAACGCGTTTGCGGTGTGTGTGAAGTGATGCTTTGGCTTCTTCTCATTGTTAAACACACACACACACACACACACACACATATACACACACACAAACACAACACACACACAGGCCTCTGCTTGTCTTTATTCGGCCTGCTTGTTGGGCCCACATGACAATTTCTTTCTTTCTTGAAAACATACAATAATGTCACTCACTTCTTTTTGCAGTCCAGTAAAATGCCCGTGTAGCTTTTCTCTCGGTACGTGAGCGTCACCAGCAGCGTGTCGTTGACGATCTGATCGACGGTGACGGGGATCCGGGAGCCGGCCTGCAGCTCCTCCGCTACGGCCTGCATGTTTCCTGACTCGGGTGTCCGGCTTGGCGTCGCTCGATCCCGGCCGCCGGAGCCTCGGTCGTCTCGGCCTTCGCTGCTACTCCGCTCCGTCAGCGCTCGGGAGGCTCCGCCAGCGCGCGGAATGACGCCATCAGCTCCGCCGAGGCGATTACAACGGATCCGCCGCGGTGACATCACTACCGAAAGACTAAACACATAAACTGCATTTACTCCAACATATGTACTCGGAGTCAACTATTAGAGAAGAGATTACAGAATAATACACCAACACACCCAACACACACCCATTCAACCTTTATAGCACATATATACACTATATATGAAATTTCACACACATAGTGAGGGTATAGCACGCATACAGCCCACTTCGAGTATAACATATATCCACACATTATATATCATGTACACAACCATTATTGTACATATTCACCTTTAATAAAGCACACACTACATACACCTTTTAACTACTAACATATAACTATTTCATACACCATACAGAGAACACTTCAAGTGTAACATACATTCATATATTATTGAATGTAACGTAAATATTTACATAGCTACTATATTACCTGATGTCAAGGTCCACTTAAACTAATCTTTTATTACAGCATAAAAGCCCAAAATAGATTAATACACCTATTTCAACTGTATACATCTACACCTGTAATTTTCTTTATTCTTAAATTCACATGAGCTTTTACAGCTGAAATGCCAGGCGCTTAATCTACCCAAAGTTATTATGGTCAGTTCATTTATACAGGTGCTGTCACTTTGCTATCTTTAGTGTTTTATTAATCATTTATGTGTTTATGACAGGATTAAAACATGTGACTGATGAATTTGTTCACGGGATTACTGTTATTTTTCAAACACCAGATGAGACAGGACGTTACACGGGAAGAGAATAATGCAGATGTGATATCTGGAGCTTCAGAGTATTTTAACTCTGTGACATTAGGCCCTTAAAATGGCTGACTGTTGAGTCCAGACACTGATTCATGGAGGAATAAAACAGGATGGATGACACCTGCTGGTCAAACTGAGAACACTGGGTATTCAGTTCAGACAGACAGAACGTGTTTGCCCTGTATTATGGAAATGCAGTACAGAACTGCTGTCATCTCTTGAAACATAGTCGATATTTCATCAGTGAATCTATAGGCCTACTCCAAAGCTCCAGGCCTACGTCCTCTCCTAAAGAAGAGTTTAGAAGACGACTGTTTTCAGCATAGACTTCAGGTCTGGATTATTACAGTAAATAAATAAACACGACTGAAAAGAACATCACTAATTTCAGCATTCTGGTATTACAACAGCCAGAAAAGGAAAAGCCTGGGGTATAGAATTGGAATACGTTTGGGAAATGAAAGTGTTTTATACGTGACGTTTTTCAGTGTTTTAATCAAAGTTTGGTGAAAAAATGTGCAGTTAGTATAGCTATTGGACTAAACCGTGATGCTTTTGAGATACAGAGCCACGTAAACTATCTTTCTGTAATAAAACATAGCATTTGAACATGTCCAGCCTTTAAATGTGATCGAGATGTGTCTGTTAAAGGTCCAGTGTCCCAGATAGCACAATCCATCTGGCTTACGTCTATTTTAATGTCTGCATTTACATCTGCAATACATAGCTTGCTCATCTGCAATACGTCTCTGAACGTCTGTAATATGTCTGCTTAAGATCTGGAAATATCTGCTGTATAAAAATTTGCTAAATATCGTATAAAGAGCAGCTTTACATCAATTCTAAATCATAAACATCTTACAGACATCTTCTAGATGTCTACATGACTTCTGACAGCAGACGTCTCCGAAGATGTAGTGCAGATGAGCAAACTATGTCTTGCAGATGTAAACGCAGACGTCAAGTAGACGTAAGCCAGTGTTTTTAGGAGAATCTATTGACAGATCTGCAATATAATATACATAACTATGCCTTCAGTGGTGTATAAAGAGCTTATATAATATGGTGTTATGTTTTATTTAACCTAAAATGAGCTATACCTATATCTATCTACATACACCGTGGGTACCTTGCATGTAATGGTCATTGTTGTGTCAGCTTTGTAGTGCTTCGAAAGGGCGCTAGGTTTCACAGACTGTTCCTTTAAGACAAACTTGACTACCACCATAAACTACCATAGTAAATAAAAAAATTGCTTTATACATTTCCCTGTTGTCTTAAACACAAAAGAAGATATTTTGAAGAATAGCAAACACTTTGGGGCACTTCTTACTACCATTGTCATTTTTCCTACACTAGTAGTCAACGATGGCAAAGATCTGTTTAGTCACAAGAATTCTTCACAAATGTCTTTCTCTGTGTTCATCAGAACAAAGACATTTAAACAGATTTGGAACAACTCGAATGTGAGAAAATAAAGACAAAATGTTTACTTTTGGGTGCACTGTCCCTTTAAAAGCCTTATTAATTTATGTAATGGGAAAAAATGGCAATTAATAATAATGATGCATTATTTAGACTGTTTAAAGAAGAGTGATGTGCAAATACAGTCATCTTAACCATCATATATTTTCAAGTCCCGAAAATACCCACAATGCCTTGCTTTTGAGCGTCTTCCACTTCGCAGGTAGTTACTTCGAAACCATTGTAATATTTTCGTAATGTTATCGTTTTAAAGTTGTCAGTGAGCAATTTCAGTTTTATGTACTTGTGGCACATGCACGAGTTTTGAACTTACATCGTGGTAACACGTCAGGCTTTATTAACTGATGTGCAGCGACATCTCCTGGTCTGGATCGATGACCAGCAGTCACGCGTTTGCTTCAGGCAGGTTTAGTAGCGATGCTGCAGCTTTGTTGTGAAATGTGATCATAAACAAAGCTACATTGCTAAACATAACACAGAAAAGACGTTTAAATAGTGTGTGTGTGCTGCCTCATTCAAGGTAAAGACTCATTTTAAATGCATCATAATAAAAATAATAAATGACATACTGTCCTAATAATGTGATTTATGAGGTAACTTCAAACAATGTGCCTTTAATAGCAAATTAATTGAACAGTTAATTCTCTCTGAACTATTTAACATGATCAGTAAGCTCGGAATGATGATAAAACCAGAGAGCTCGCGCGGAGCGTCAAACAGGAAGTCGCTCGCGGAGGCGGTAATGGCGCCCTTCATGTTTGTGGTTAGCACGCAGGCATCTATCATAAACAGAAAATTCGTTCAATGTGGACAAATGGTTTAATAAATTCAAAGAAAATCAAACGCCAACTCGTAACCTGTGCGACGCTACGTGTTTATTTCCTTTTTACATTGCGGTTAAGTAGCCCACACATCGTTGCTTAGTAACTGACGTGTTTAAGGTTTCAGAAACTGAGAGTAATGCGCTATGTGTGTAAAGTCAATGTGAACTATACTCAAATGTCTTTAGAAAATGGAAATTATAATAAACAACATGTTTCAAATTCATTTTGATCGCCGCCATCTTCCTCACGCGCACATTCGCATGTCAGCATCCACACAAAAGCTTTGACAATACATCACTTTTTGAAATAATGTTTAAGTTATTGCAAACCCATTTCATCGTGCCTACTGCGATATGGACATTTCGAGGATTAAAGGTTCTTTCAGATCGCAACGAGTAAGTCTACGCAAAAACATTTAAAATGACTGTCACTGCTGTCTGTGTGTGTTTGTGCCCAATAGAGCTGTTTTTAATGGAAACCAATTCAAATCTATTTTAAAAGTGAGGAAAGAAACGGCAAGGTAAACCGCAAACAGAAGAATATGATTGTATGAAGATGAACCGAGTTTAAAAGAACACAACACGCCGCATGTGATCGCACGTGCAGCTTTCACTGTTACGTCATAGTGTCATTTGCTAAGACTCCGTTTGTTTTGAAGCCTGCGGATCATTTGAAGTTTGAACGAGTTTTATAAGCGAGCGAAGTGAGTTCAAACAGGCCAGTTTTCTTTGCATTCATTTTGTTCAAACTATTATTTTAGCACACTTTATACACGATTTAATGTTATGGTTTATTTAAGTATCGACCGGATACGCGGCTTCAAATAACGAACATTTTACATTTTGTTTCGCGTGAATTGCATTGCTTAACGCAAACGGCAGACAATTACCCTCTTTCTAACAGTGTGTATTTTCCAATAATACCATTTCTTAATACTATGTATTTTTATACTTGACTTTTACTTACTTATTTCTATTCTATGTGTTTTCTGTAACAGTGCAACATTAAAAAACGCCATGGAAATCTATATAGAGATCGACATGAGTATAATTTTGGTCACCGTTAAAATCACCATTATAAAATAAGATTTGTAACTTGAAACCTTTGATTTTCAATTTCCATTGAGAACTGAAAATGCATGCATTGGTTCACAAAATAACTGTCATACAACACATCATTTTCTTTATATTCCTTATAGTATCATACTGTGATCATGACCCCAAAACCCTTTTCTTTAACAGCAAGACTCTTTTATCTTTTACAGATGGGGCATCAGAATTCAGACGATCTCTCTGAACAACATCTCAGACAGGTCCTTACTGACATCTTGGGGCCATTGACTTTAGGTCTTGAGGCTGGGGACGATAATGCCAGCATCAACACGGTCTGGTCTGGAACTGGAGATCTTCAAAACGAATTTAATCATGTAAGAAAAGAGATGATTAGAACAATTCACACTACAGACTATGGCCGATACAATACAATTATGTATAGAGGTGTCAAAGCGAGGTCACACGCTTCAGTTCAAAATAGAAATATTACATAAAGTGTTTTCTTTATTGTTTTTTGCTGTAATCATGAGCCCATAACCCTTTTTTATCAAGACTCTTTTGTCGTTTTACAGGTGGTAGTTGAGTTTTCCCAAGGTGCTGATCATGCCAACCATGTACACATTGAGGGATGTGGTTAGTCCACTGTCTGAAAGAGACCTTGAACAGACACTTTCTGCGATAAGCGATGTAAGCAAACAAATCACACAACAGACTCAGACCAATACAATACAATCATTTTCAAATGTGTGTACAGACCCATTCCATCCATCCATATCACACACACACACACACAGAATATGGATACCCATGTATGAAAGTTAAAATGTGGGGATAACATACAGTAAATATGTGGTCATCATCATGAAGATCACAATTCAAGGTGTGTTCAATTTTGTAAGAATGTTCATTTTGTTTCCTGTAGTTTTTACAGCCCCGGAGGTATCACAGAGAGCAAGGAACCACTTCCTTGTGGTGAGTTTGCAAAATGCGGTAGAAAATGTTAGGACCTTCTTCAGCAAAGTCTGGAAGCGATTACGACATATCAAGGTTATGTGTGTTGATGTATTCTAGAGAGACTTAAATCTCTAGAACAAGTCATTTTACTAGGCATAGGTAAAAGTTAATTTTATTGAGTATGCATATTTTCTGTAAGTACACTAATATAAACGTACTGGTTACGTAATTGTTTAACACGATTTGGTAGGTATGTTAATAATGATCAATGTGAATAAGCTTTAAGAACGTAGGCATGGTGTTTTTTGATAAATGTGAGGTAGTTTTTAGACTGTGGCATTTGTAGACATTAGTTGGTGTTTTTTTTGCAATCATTTGATCAGTTCAAGTTTTAGAACGTTGGCGTTAGTCTGTGTATTTTGGCCTTTGTTGGATCAGTGCGAATTCACTTTTAGAATGTTGGTATTTGTAGGCATTCCTTGGATCAGTGTGATTTGGCTTTAAGTGGGTTGGCATGTGAAGACTGTGTTGGTGTTTTTGCTGTTTATTAGATCAGTGTCAGTTAGCTTTTAGAACTTAAATCATTTTGTTGCGCTGGTTTAAAGGTAATGTAAAGTGTACTAGTTAAACTAGTTAAATTCTGTTGCGGGCGGCGCAGTGGCTCTGTGGTTTGCACTGTTGTCTCACAGCAAAAAGATCCCCGGTTCGGCTGGAGTTTGCATGTTCTCCCTGTGTCCGCGTGGGTTTACTCCGGGAACTCCAGTTTCCTTCCACAGTCCAAAGACATGCAGGTTAGGTTCATTGAAAAATCTAAATTGTTCCTCCCCCAATTTGTGTAGAATAAATTGTGTACGTTAAAATGAATATAGCCATACATGCTGGAATAAATTAATTATGATGCATCAGGATTATGCTTCAGATTTTAATTTTAATAAAAAAATGGATGAAGATAATAAACAGAGATGTTTTTAATGCTCCTGCCCCTTTAAGAGCTAGCGGATCTAATATAGGTCTACTGCGACATGCATCCATTTACGTTCACGCAACTGACTACTTTTACAAGGATTCTTGTTAATCTGAGAATTTTGTGTTAAATACTAAACTCAGTTTAGTATTCTGCGTGCGCTCTGACTCCCTGTAAGCGCTCAAATCTCAATCAGCCCTTCAGGTTTTAAGTGATTTTTCGTCACGAAAGCTGCATTGATTCACGTTTGGCTTTTATCAATAGTGAACTCACAAGTGTTTACCGTTATGTCTAACATTTTGTATGCTTTCTAGTATTGTCCACTCTCGCAATATAAAATTTTGTTCATTAAATTCATAATGTGAAAAATTATATATTGATCAGTCGCATTGATGCAACTATTAAGAAAAATGCAGTCTAATTGCACAATGCCGCCATCTGGTCGCAGTCTTTGTTCTGTTGAACAAAAAATGAGATATTTTGAAGAATTTAGTAAAGCAAATAGTTCTGGGCCACCTTTGACTACCATTTTAATTTTTCCAGAAAGTACTTTGCTAAGGTTTCCAAATACAGTATCATTCTTTGTGTTCAACAGAACAAAGAGATTTATACAGAAATGTTAATTCCTTTAACACGAAAGAAAATGATGTCATCACTTATTTTCACCTTCATGTCATGTCAAACCTGTATGAATTACTTTCCTCTGGAGAACACAAAAGAAGATATTTAGAAGAATGTACCAATTGACTTCTCAGTGGTTTTGTGTACATCCAAAAGAAGTCAATAAAATGACAGCATTTGTGGCTGATCTATCCCATGAAAATCCTATTTACTATATTTGTTGTTTATTAAAAATGGTGACTGTATGAACCTAATACACTCGGTCAGTTTAAATCTGGACTAAAGAGTCGGCTCATTTATCAATCATTTACCTAATTCACCGCCTAAACACCTTCAGACACAATGTTTAGCTCAATCAGAACTGAACAGACACACCCGTCTCACTGTATAATGATCACTTTATACGTGAACAGCCTAATAAAAACATTTCAGCTTTGGTTACTTGATGGTCAGATTTCAAAAAGTATTTATTGTCATCATGAGGAATTATGAAGCATGACTGTAACGGAACTACTAAAACCATCAAACAGATTACAGTAATGATTGCAACGAATCAGGAACAAAGTAGACATGTTCACGTGTTTTTATCCAAAGTGACTTCATTCTTCGTTTGTGTGTTCAAACCCGTGATCCTATCGGCACAATTCTCGTCGTTCTTCAACTTTCACAATCCACCACAAGATGTCAGTATAACACAGATCTGAAGGTATCTGGACGCGTGCCTGTACCTCATTTCACTGGAATCCAGGAAAAACGGTGATGTCTCAGGTCAGATGAGCAGACGATCGATCCTATAACACACAAGTGATGTGCTGGTGACAACAAGATCGTCATTAGAGCTTTATTTAGAAAAAACTTTAGTGTATTTAAAGTGCTCCAAGAAAATATAACACATAGTGTCGGGGTACTCGAGACTGGAATTAAGACTGTTTTCATGGTCTTGTCTCAGTTTCAACTGCAGTTGGTCTCGGTCTCGTCTTATTCTATTTAAAAAAATAAGACAATCACTTAATTGTTAAGTTACAGTTTTATAATGAATATTGTCTTAAAGTGCACACTCAGCTTTATTCAGAGTGTATTCACATCCAGATTAGCTGGTGGGTTTAGGAATTAGTTCTTTAATATGAAGCTCCCCCTTTTTATCACGGGACCAAAAGCAATAGGACAGTCGAATCAAAAGCTGTTTTTATGGACAGGTATGGGCTTTTCCTTAAATAATTTCTTCATAAATAAAGCATGTAAAGGTCTTTGCATTTGGAAGCTGTTGCTGTGAACCCCATCATGCGGTTCAGTGAGACAGACCGCTGTATATCTTGGGTATTTATGTGCTTTCTACGTTTATCTGTTACCTTTTTGGCATTTTTACTTGCACAAAAATTGTGATGTGATATATGGGTGATAAAACATAGAAAATAAGCTTTGAATGTAAAGTTAACTTCCTCTCCTCAGTGTTTGTATATATCGTCTAAAAAAAAAAAGAAGATCCCTAAACATAAAACTCTGCTCAATGAATTGCCACAACTATTTAATTATGTCTTTTTAGGGTTGATGAATTTAGAGAGTGCTTGTCTTGGTCTCGACTACAATAGAGAGAGTAAACTGTAAGTATGATGTGCAGCTCACCTAAAGAAAACTGACAAGTCGTGTTAATTGCACACACATATCTTAAAATATATCTGTGTTTTTCCTCAAGATGCACACCAGTAATGTTTTTTTGTAATTTATGTTTTGAAAAACAACTTAAATCACCTTATTTAACTAAAGCCTAGTCCTGGTTTAAGCAAGCCCATAAGGGTATACTTCAGGTCATTGTGCTTTCATCAGCTGAGAATGTGCTGTAGTAAACTAAGTACACCTACAAGTAGGGATGCTCCGATCCACCTTTTTTGCTTCCGATACCGATTCCGATACCTGAGATTCAGTATCGGCCGATACCGAGTACCGATCCGATACTAAGGTAAAAATTTTAAAGTGCACAATTACTTAATAAACTATGTGCATTGCTGTGCAAGACATCAGGCTCGACTTAACATAAATTTCCTGACCCCGTAAAACAAAATAACAAACTAATGATTCACAAATTTAGTAAATAGTTTATTAAACCAGCACCGGTGCAAAACAAATGAAAAATAAAACAAAAGTGTTCACTATCTTTGGACAAAAGACATTCAAAATTAAAGCATCTGAATAAAACAACAGCTTCACTAGCTTGATAAACGGGTATAAATAAATGGAAACAAAATCTCTTAATAATTTTTAAGAAAGTGCAAAAATAATTAAAAAATCAATTCGCAAAAAAAAGCTGCTGAAATTGAGCAAAAAAGTAATAGCTTTACTGCTTTAGATATTCAAAGTAACATGAATCAGATCTTTTTAATGCTTTAGTCACTAAAGCAAAGTCCACTTAACTAAACTAAAGTTTAGTGAAAATAAAATGTAACATCCAACACAGAAACAGATGAATAAACCGCTAGCTTCCCTAGCTGAGTAAAACTGCACATGTTTGTTGCATTTAACGTGGCATTTTGTGGCACAAATTTCTCATCCAACCAGTGTGCGGTTAAACTTAAAAGCGACACGTCGCAGCTCCAGATATCTGTTGTAAAACTCACCGCATTGACATCTTTAATTTTTTCGGATATGTGTTTGCTTTTTGACTTTTCGGTACAGTTCAAGGTAGAGTTAAATATTTACGCTTCGGCGTGTCGTACTGCGGCTCCAGGTGGTTTATAAGGAGTCTGAAGCCATTATTCGCAACGACGGACAGCGGTTGCCCATCCATAACAATGAAAGCGGTGGAACTTATTGGCGTAGCTGTTGTAAAATAACTCCAAATGACAGATATTTTGGCTCGCTCCATGCTGTTCGCTGCTATATGTTCACTTGTTCACGTGCACTACGTACAGAGCACGTTGCTAGCGTATGATGGCGCACGTTGCTAGCGTATGATGTCACACGTTGCTAGCGTATGATGTCGCACGTTGCGCAATGCGCAGCCGCCCACGAGAGAGTTTAAGCGCCGGTGTCTCCATGAACTTTTACATCGTCTAGCACAAATTTTATGTCAGATCGGGTATCGGTGACAAATTGCACCGATACCCGATCTAGAATTTTATTACGTATCGACGCCGATACCCGATACGAATATCGGATCGGAGCATCCCTACCTACAAGTTCACCGTTAGTATATAAAACATATGTGTAAACTAGTTGTGTACAGCTATACTTAAAATGTTACATTCATAACTAAAGGTGGGCCAATTTAGTCCCGAGCATTATTGAAATAGTACACCTGCTACAAGTATACTACTCCTACATTGATATTGCAAGTGTACTAAATGAACTTTACCTCTGTAAACCTTACTAAATGATCTTGAAGTATATTTATTTTTGTTAAGCGTACAGCATGACTTCATTCTGCCAGCAGACATGCTGAAGAGTGTTTGATGTGTGTTGATTTGTCTGTACCTGTGTGGTTCTTCTGGTGTGCTGCTCTGTGACTCTGTGGCTCTTGTTTCTGTGACTCCACAGCCGCTCATGGGCTCTGTGTTTTATACACAAACATGTCAACTGGGTGTGTGATTCATCAAGATTACATCACGCAACACGTGCACTACAGGAGAGTACATTCACATGAGCATTGTATGACCAACAGATCGAGGTTTCTAGTCTAAATATGTGGAGCAGGACGTTTTTTTCCCGATATTGTCTTAAAATGTTTTGTCTGCTCTTTAATCCTCACACAAAGTGTGGTTTCATTGGAATGAAGTAGTTTTGTTTTGGTGACCGGTGACTACCTAATGCTTTATTCTACATCTGGTAGAAGTCCTAGAGTTTTTCAAGAATGAACTCTAGAATGAAGTTGTAAACACACCTCTTTCTTTCCTCATGAATCCACTGTTTCTCCTTCAGTTCTCTCGTGGCTGCCAGTCTGATCTCATCAGTTCTGCTCCAGCTCGGGGTTTCTGAGCAAATGCCTCTCGTGACGGCTTTAGTCCTGGAAGACAGATGGATATCATGTCTGATGTGACATGCTTGTTCCCTCTTGAATCTACAGGTACAGCCTCTAGTGTAACACACACACACACACATTTTATTAGGCTAAGGTTTTATTATACTGAGCTAGTGATCATTTTCTTCTATTCTAGATATCACATAATTTTTACATTTGTAATACATAAACATTTAGTTTGTTGAGTTAGCACTTTCAATTATGGGGACAGTTGTGATGCACGCACACACACACTTTTATTTTGAATAAAAAAGAATTTCAAACATTAATACATCACATGGGTTATATCTCTATTTTCAGTGAAATGTACCCTACTGTCATGCGTTTTATAATCATTTATATAATCTCGCTGATTGAATCCCGGTACCTGATGGTGGGGAGGACGAGAGGTCCAGCTCCTCTGTCGCCCTCGGATGTTCCGGGCTGTTCTAAATCAGCCCTCTCCATCTGGACCATCCTGTGCCGAAGCTCCTGAAAGTGCCGGACGTCTGCGTCATCGGCTGCTTCTTCACACAGATCCAGACTGAGGTCACTCAGATCAGACAACTGCAGCTTCTCCACCGCAGGAACATCTGAATAAAACGCATCATCTCACTTTTACATGTGAATACTTTGAGATATGACACAAGCATTGAGCCTTTGTGAGTATTAACCCATATACAACAGTGCCTTTTTTTTAGTGGGCTGTTTTGACTTTGAGGAATCGCAGAACGACCAATCTGAAACCCCAGCAGGTACAATGTGCAAAAAACACCCTTTGCATGGTCAAGTAGGGCATATTACACAACAAACTTTACTGGCCACACACTGAAAGTCAGGCAAGACTTCTGTCTGAAATATGATTTACATTTGAGATGTCATTAAGATGTTAGTATCCTTCCGCAGTCACACTTGATTCATTTAGAGCTGCGTTTATTTCTTCTTGGTCTAGATGTCTATTGACCACGTGCTGTGTCATGGGTTATTGATCGTTTCCATTGGACTGAATATGCAGGCGTCGTGCTGCGCAAGAATCCAGCTGAGCGGCATGCATGCGTCTCCAGGGGAACAGAACTCACACCAGCCAAGCAGAACCAGGGCAAGGAGCTATTTTTGAGGCAGGCCATGCTTTTAATGCAAAGCCACAGATGGCGAAGCACAACACGCACACATCTACACACCTCACTCTCAGGTTTATAACCTCACCTAGTTGTGGTTCAGCTGTGGTGCTGCGCAGATAGTGGAGAATCTTTGCCAGCCCCTGATTCACGATATAGGGAGGTGGGAACGTGAGAGGGCAGTTCCTCAGACTCAGGGCTTTCAGTGTGATTACATTACCTGCGGTGGGCAGAGAGAGAGGACATGTCTCACTGCAATAAACAAACACGTCTTTCACATCTTCTAGAACAGGGTTTCAAACTTTATGATGCCAAAGACCCCAAATGTGAGGGACACCCTTCCTAAACCATACATTCATCAGTATAGTTTTGATAAACAGTATGTGTGACATTATAAAGACAATATATCGTTTTTGTAAAGTTATGTTGTATGCATTTACCTGAAGAGTCACATTTCCAATTCAAATGTATGTATTGAAGTTACTTCAACAATAAATCTTATTTAACTTTACAAATAATAGAGATTTGTAAACCGTAAACAGTGAATATTAACATTCATTACGAAAACATGTTTAATACTGTAAATCAGGGCTGTCAAACGATTAATTGTGATAAATCACATTCCATGTTTGTGTTTACGTAATATATGTCTGTATACAGTGCATATTCATTTTGTATTATATAAATGTACGTGTAAGGGCTTATAATTTAATAAAATATCAAATATTAAAAATTAACTTTTTAATTACTGGTAAATACAAATATATACATATTATATTTCCAAAATATGTATGTGTTTATAAAAACTAAATTAATATGAAAAGTACACAGACATGTGTACACACAAACTTTAATTTTATATCGATTAATTGTTTGACAGCTCTACTGTAAATATATGTTTGTATCTTTTTCAAATCATGTTCGCTAATGTATTAACCAATGTTAGTGAATAAAACCTTAGTGTTAAGTGTTAGCGAATCAAAACAATCCATTTCAATTTTATGTATGTAGCAATAAAACTTGATATTTATCGATTTATAAATATTAACACAGTGATTTTGTATAATTGACTCTAACATTTGTGCTTTTTGTTGGTCCCAGGAAAACCTGCACATTTGTACTCACCCAGTTCTGGAGGTAGTTCAGTTATTGGGTTGCCCTCCAAAAGTAACGTTTTCAGGCATCTTGTAGACAAATAAATAATAAAGACCTTGTTTTGCAGTCTTTGACGTATTTAAAAGATTAAATTGTAATGTTTTCAGTAATGAAAATTCTGATCATTTTCTAAATGTTAAATATGAAGTTGGATAAAGTCTCTTCAAACTGAGAATATTTCTCTTTCTGCAGCTGTACTCTCACCTGTGATGTCCAACACCTGCAGGAAGATTAGTGAGTTCATTATTTCTCAAATCCAACCACACTAAAGATGGCAGAGAGCTGAAGATGTGCTCGGGAACGCGAGTGATTTCATTACCTTCCAGATATAAACTCTACAACAACACACACGTCACAGGAAACACGCATTAAGGGAAATATGAGCACAAACTGTTGAAGAGTAAAGTCAACTCTACTGACCTTTACATGTGTCGTGTTTAAAACAAACTCTGATATTTCTATCAAACCTCTTCTGCTCAGATAAAACACGTCTGGATGCTCTTCTTCTTCTTCACGATCGGACATCGTTCATGACTTTCTTCTGGTGTGTAATGGATCATTTCTTAATGGCTTTTACAAAGCGGACGTTGTTTAAAATAAGTTTATGCATTCTCTCTTTCTCTTACTGCGTTTCAAAACGATACACGCGCAGTCAGCTGCGATGTTAGTCGTTACCATAGAGACTGCGCGTGAAAGTGAAACTACGGTGCTCGGCGGGGCCCAAACATCCGCACGCGCTTGAAAAATACACGGAGCGTAAACTGATATGGATTTTATTAGTATGTTCACGCCTCAAATCAAATGTCGTTTTAATCAATTGTTAATATACTTGCTAACAGTTTTAGAGTGAAACACGTACATTATTTCCTAATGTGTGTTCACATAAATGCAAATTGATGTTACGGATACAACATGAATGCTTATATGGATTATTTCACGAATATGGTGTATTATTTTGCTCTGGTAAACATTGACCCTTCGATTCCTCTAACACGCTAATCGATTATCTTATCAAACAGAACCTCGCCATGTTGCTCCGACCAGATTCACTTGAATTGACTGGAACTCGTAAATACGAATCTCCCAGAAAGATCGTTATGGAGGATGTTACAGTCGCTTAACGAATTCGTTGTACTTCCGCTTTTTAAGTCATATATTGTGCATTATTGTCTTGCCTTAAATAAAAATAAATTTTTTGCAAAGAATCCTATTATTATTATTATTACAAATAAAACCAGTTAATGAGATGTTATGGGAAGAAGAACATATGAAGAGTTTGGTTCAAAAATGAGATAAAAGCTGCTTTGGAACAATGCAAATTGTGAAAAGCGCTATATAAATAAAATTGAATTGAATAACTCAGTTTTTAAAGCCAATTAAAATATCCTGTTTTGTATTATGTTATCATGTTTTTATTGTGTTAGTTAGCTGTGTTTGTTTAGTTATTATGGCTGAAATCAAAACAAACAAACTCTAGATCGATTAATTGGAGTGCACAATAAAAAACTCGTTTTGCAACCAAAATCTTCATATTGACATTATTTACTTCACAGAGAGAAAGAGAGATGCACAGAGAGAGGAGGAGGAGGAAGGGGCAGAGAGAGAGAGAGACACCCAGGTAGAGAGAGAGAGAGAGAGACCCAGAGAGAGAGAGAGACACACAGAGAGAGAGAGAGAGAGGCTGATACACTCAAGCTGAACACATCATCAAGAGCTGCAGCTCGTGGTTCAGTAGCACGAGACACATTCATCTTCGGGTTTCTCTCTAGTGTGTGAATAAATAAAGTGCAGCAGAGATCGGATCGGATCGGACCGGATCTTCAGTGTTGATCACAGATGCTCGTGTTTTAGAGGCATCACGCATCAGTTTCAGTGGGACTGAAAGGAATGAGATCAGATCATCAATGTTTCACTGGGGCAAGTGGAAGAAGAGGATGGGCGCCAACAGTTCGTCCAAGAGACCGGTGTTCGACGACAAAGAGGATGGTCAGTCTCAACATCAGCACCACTGTTAATGCACGTGCACGCACATCACATACATGTGCAGTTCATCAGTATCACACAAACTGCAGTTTGGCTTGATGAACTCTCGTAATCATATGTAGACACAAATTCACAGAATAGTTTCCGTTTGTCTCGATGGTATTTGCCTCTCGGTTATGTGTGTGTGTCAAATGAAATGCTCTTGTGATCCTAAATAATTAAACATGCATGTTCGTATTCTCGTGCATTTCTGCTTTATGTGTGGAACGGTCTGTGACGGCTTTATTCTAAAAAAGCCAGATTGTAAAACTGAGATGATTATAGGAATCGCTGCTGTCGTATTGTCTGTCAAACTTGCTTTTGTTGAAAATACACTGCCACAAAATTTTTCCATCTTTTGTCTGTCACCACATCAGGACCCAAACATAGAGATTTTTAGGAATACAAATCAGCCAATTAAAATCATGTGCCGTTTAATTGGTTCATTAGCGAGGATTTGAGGAATCCGGGGAATTATAAAGCAGTATTACAGCACTCGCATGAATTCAACTGGAACTCTTCAGTTGTTCTGATGAAACCTGATGAGTTATTTCATATGATAAAACCCTGTGCTGGGTGGAGGCGTCTCTGATGGCCCAGTTAGTTACAGTATGGACTGAAATCACTTCACTGCTTCTGTAATGAATGTGAAAATCATTTCTGTGCCGCCGTCTTTATTTACAGGACAAAGTGAAGTCAGGGTTTCATGTCAATGATTTCGGTTAAGAAGTCAAATGCTTCATACAATCGGACGAAATGCTGAGAACTGATCCGTAACTCTTGACCATAATGTTTTGTATTAGATTATGCATAGGTGTCTGCTAAATGACTAAATGTCAAATGACATACGTTTGTATTCATCTTGATAAAGTTCTGCGTAGCATCTTCGTATTAAAGGTTGTGCGCATTAACATCAGGTAAAAAAGAATAATAGTCAAATTATACATGAGCATTAACCAAGAGGAATAAATGCATTGTCAGTGAATACATTTCACTAATGTTGAGATATATTGTAAGGGGATAATATTATTAAGCTCAGTAATTCTTTGAGACAGACATCAGGTTGAATTTCTCTGCCAGTCTGCTTTCTCACAACCGCTCCAGAAGATTCTCACATTTATAATCGATGTGTTAGTTCTACAGGAGCGGTGGGTTTATGTGACGTCATGCACACGACCTCTTTGATGCTGTGTAGACAAAACTGGGTCCTCCTCATGACACACACATGAGAGAGAGAGAGAGAGAGAGAGAGAGAGAGAGAGAGAGAGTCTCTTAGTTCTGCTGGTTTGAGTCATAACGAGAAAACAACATGCTTGTATTCTTCCAAATACAGTGTTTTTTTATTCTGTTAAACACAAAGAGAAAGATGTTGATGGTTCTCTATTCTATACGACAGTGAAAAGATAATGATATCATGTGTAATGCATTTAAAGAAACAGTTTACTCAAAAATTATAATTCTTTCATCATTTATTTATCGTCATGTCAGACCTGTGTGAGTTTCTTTCTTCAACAGAAGTTATTTTGAAGAATGTTGATCATCAAACAACACTGAACTCCATTGACATCCATTAGATGAACACAAAACCACTGAGATATTTCTCAAAACATCTGCTGTTGTGTTTCACTGAAGAAGACTCACGTACAGATTCATAACCACATGAGAGAGAGAAAATGATGAGAGAATTTACTGTCCCTTTAAGTGAATGTGACAACAGAGATTATCAGTGAATAATGACTTGTATTTGGGTTGGTTCCTCACACCTGTGCTCACTTCACCTGCCACACACAATAGAACTGCGCTAACATCTCCTTTGGCTTGTGACAGAAAAAACATTTTATTGGTTTGAAACAACATGTTTGTGAGTAAATGGTGATAATAAAATGATTAATTCCTCTAATGAACTATAGCTTTAATGTGAATCCACTGCATGTGAGAGTGTTGAGAGATTAGAGCTTGTTTTTGAAGCTCTCGCTCAGAACAAATAGCGGATGACATCATGGCTCAGGACATTATGTTAGAAGAGCAGAAGCTCATGTTGACCTGGTTAAAGAAATGATGTAGACTGACGCTCCCTGCGGCTGAATCACACGCTGTAGACCGCAGCGCATGCCGACCCCTCACATCTTCTTAATGAAATCAAACACGCATGAGCTGAGACACAATACTTCACTGTAACGTGGAGGGATTTCATATTTCTTTAATAACGCTGCAGATCTCTCCCCTGGTGTTGTAAGTGCTTCCTTCACCTCTCATTCCTCGTTTCTCTCTTGACATGAATAATAGATCAGGGTGATGATGCAGAGCTGTGTGTTCCTCATTCATGATGGAGTTTGTTGACAGTATATGACCGTATAGACACTGTATTCTCTCATCATTATTAATGCGATGCTTCATTTTCTGGCTGATGGTGATCTATACTTGTGCGACCACATGCATACTTATATACTTTATGCTCTACACATTGTATTTTACTCAATTGTCATGGGTTATTTATTTTTATACTACTTTAAAAGCATGCGTGTTAGTCTCCTGAGAGAGAGAGAGAGAGAGAGAGCAATGGATTGAAACCTAATGAGGGGAAGAACAAGACAAAGAAAAACTCACTCTGAGATTTAATGAAGATGTGAAGCCGGACACACACATGCACACAGATGTTAACATCTACACAATGTGCATTTCTTATAAATATGTAATCATCATAAACATGTTTTATTTGAAATACAGTTGAGCTCAGAGGTTGTGATAGACTTGCAGGCTCGTAAAAAATCGCTGTAATCTATTATTACCCATCACTGTGGTGCAAAGTGGTGTTACGTTCCAATTAGCATGTTCGTGACGTCATCACACAGTGCCCAACTCAAGGCCCAATAAAGCCGTTGTGGTTTATATTCATTGATATATTTAATGTTTCAGGCATAATATTATCTCCACTGACAGTTTGTGTTTTCCAAAACGCACCAGACATTAAAGAAAGCTAATGAATGGGAAACACACGTCCGTTCATGTTGCGTTCAGGGCAGGTGTAGTAATCTACCTTCTGCCACTTATAATGAAAGGAAATTATAAAACGGGAAATTACAAATTGTCCTTATTGTAATCTGTTAAAATGACAGAAACCTATAGATTTTTCAGTCACTGTTAAAAATATCTGTCAATGACGGAGAATTTTGGTTAACGCGACCTCTTTACCTGAAGGAAAAGAAGTTGAAGTTTATTGAGAGTAGCAAATTACAGTCGAAAGCACAGACACCACAGTAATCCAATTTACGGTGGGAACAAGGCGTCCACCAGAGAGACAAAATCAAAGGCACAAAGTCCCACAACCTCCGCAGATGAGCGACGGTGTGTCTGTAGAGGGTGATGAGAGCAGTCCGGGACGCCAGCAGGGGTTGGAAGCGAAGGTGACAAAACAAGGCAGCAAGAGATACTAGGTGAGGTAAAACCTCTAACATTGACAAGAGAGCTGAGACAAGACAAGGGCAATAACAAGGTTCCATAGGC
This sequence comes from Barbatula barbatula, assembly GCF_947034865.1. Taxonomy (NCBI): domain Eukaryota; kingdom Metazoa; phylum Chordata; class Actinopteri; order Cypriniformes; family Nemacheilidae; genus Barbatula; species Barbatula barbatula. Next base: position 618,508 of record NC_136777.1, on the reverse strand, counting down.
TAGACTCACTAGACCTAGTTCAGTCTGAACTGGCGCTAAAACATGCAACGGTCAGACACAGGAGGAGAGAAACAGAGGGGTAATAAGGAGGAACCTACTGAGTGGGAATCGGTAGCCGGTGTGGGGTGATTACGGGAATGAGTCAAACTAAAAGGGGGGAATGGGTAACAGGTGCGAGTGTGATGAATAGGTGAATCACCGGTGAGGGGGAAACACGAGGGCGGGGCGAATGACGTAGACACTGAACGCGTTGGCCCGCCGTCAAACAACGGAGCACACGTGCTCGACAAAAACATAAACACACCTCAGATAACACCTAGACAAGACCGAAACCATGACAGTGGAGTGCCAAACCACAAACAAACTATACTTCATTTTTTCTACAGTGTATACTATATATATTACTATTTATTACACGGCTCGTTGGAATGCTTGATTCTGATTGGCCAATCGTGACGTTTGCAGGTTTGTTATTCCAGATAACATCCTCTCAAAACTAATAACCACACGGTATAACACACTAATAACGCACCAAATCATTTTTCACAGGTTTTTATATTAAATATAAATGTATCTTTTAATAACATATAAGACATTATATTTACAAATGATTGAACCAAATTGCCTGTTCATGACATTTGAACATCGTTTCCTCACGGAAGGTCTGCATTCGGTAAAAATATTAATGAAATATTTCAAATTCACATTTCATTTCCAGTTTTTCCTCGTGTGGCAACTAGCCAGCCGGTAACATATCACGATAACAACAGTACATTTATTTACACAGCAGCTTCTGTTTTCATGTTATTCTGAGGTTTCTCCACATTTTGTTCAGGGTAGTGATGAATTGATTCACTGATGATTCATGTTAATGAGTACATGTTGTGAAAGTTCAATTCAATTCAATTCAATTCTGGCTGTTATTTTTGGGCATTGTATTTTGCCTTGTGATTTTGAAAGTAGTATGTGTAAATACATCATAAATACTGTTTGCTAGAACTCTGGGAGTGGTATCCAGTTATTTTTTGTATTTGTATTCCAGCCTTGTAAAATGGAATTAAAAACATCTGTCTCTCCGGATCGAGAATAAAAGGTCACATTAAATGTGTTGCATTATGGGATAGAGTTTTTTGTGCAGTGTGCTCTGTTCTGCATGTGTAGACAAATGTAGCAGGTCATCCGGGATAGAAAATCTGCACACAAAACAGAACAAGTATATGCAGAAATAGCTGGAGGACTAAAGATAGATTCCATTGTGTTTTGGGTTAGTCATGTATTACGATTAGCTTTGGAATAAAACATCAGATACAGCGTGAAAAATAAGTATTTGACACATCAGCACTTTTATCAGTAAGGGGATTTGTAAGTGGCCTATTGACACAATTTTCACCAGATGTAGCCATCAAGCCAAATATTGAATTCATACAAAGAAATCAGAACCTTTAAGTATACAAGTTGAGTCATAATAAATAAAGTAAAATGACACACGGAATAAGTATTCTACACACTTTATTTAATACTTTGTAGAAAAAGCCATTGTTGGTGATTACAGCTTCTAGACGCCTCTTGTATGGAGAGACCAGTTGTTTTTATTGCTCAGGAGGGATTCTGGCCCATTCTTCCACACAAATGGTCTTTAAATCTTGAAGGTTCCTTGGGCCTCTTTTATGAACTTTGATCTTCAGTTCTCTCCATAGATTTTCTATGGGATTTAGGCCAGGTGATTGACTGGGCCATTCATTGTGTCCTTGGCCTTGTGTTTGGGATCATTATCTTGCTGAAATGTCCACCCACTTTTCATTTTCAGCTTTCTGGTAGATGGCAGCAGATTTGTATCCAGAATGTCCCAGTACATTTCTCCATTCATCCTGCCTTCAATAATATGAAGTCTGCCAGTACCCCTTGCTGAAAAGCAGCCCCAAACCATGATGCTTCCACCCCCAAACTTAACTGTTGGTATGATGTTCTTGGGGTGGTGGGCAGTGCCATTTCTTCTCCAAACATGGTGTGTAGAATGACTGCCAAATAGTAATAATCCACAGGCTTCTCCAAATGCTCTTTCGCAAACTTTAACCGAGCCTCAACATGCTTTTTGTTCAGCAATGGAGTCTTGCGTGGTGAGCGTGCATGGATGCCATGGCGGTTCAGTGCATTGCTTATAGTTTTCTTTGAAACAACAGTACCTGCTGATGCAAGGTCTTCCTGAAGTTCTGCCCGAGTGGTTCTTGGCTCTTGGAGAACTGTCCTGATTATTCTTTGGACTCCTCGGACAGGGATCTTACGTGGAGCACCTGATCGTGGCCGGTGAACTGATGCTCTTTCCATTTCCAGATTATGGCCACCACAGTGCTCACAGGAACATTCAGCATTCTGGAAATGCGCCTATAACCATTTCCATCAAAATGCTTTTCAACGATAATATTACAAAGATCTACAGCGAGTTCTTTACTTTTACCCATCATGAAGTCTTTCCTGTGTGCCTCCTAGGTAATGAGAAGCCTGTATAGGCCCTCAATTAGGACTAAAGCAGTTGATATTAATTAGTACTGATAGGGGGCAGGGTTTCTCTCTCAATACTGACAGATTTCAGGTGATCTCCTGGCTTTCTCTGCCATTTTGCACCTTGTTATCTTCATGTGTTCAATACTTATTCCGTGTGTCATTTCACTTTATTTATTATGACTCAACTTGTATACTTACATGTTCTGATTTCTTTGTATGAATTCAATATTTGGCTTGATGGCTACATCTGGTGGAAATCAGAATTTCCCTTACTGATAAAAATGCTGGTGTGTCAAATACTTATTTTCCACGCTGTATGTGTAATACCTTCTCATTTAGATGAATGTGTGTTTCCGTGAGAGAGATGAAGGGGTTTCCACACGCTGTGGGTGACATCATCATGTGTCCATCATCACCTTATGATGGCAGTTTTACTGGCTGATTCTGCTGAATAACTGTGTTTGAGTGGTGATGTCGTCGTCTTCAGAGCGGCTCTGAGAATGGATCTGGATTTTGTGTTTCTCTTTATTTTAGGATTTTAGTTGATCAAAGTTGTTTACACTCTTTGATGCCATAGAAGAACACTTTTGTCTAAAAGGTTCCACAAAGACCCTTTAACACCCTAAGAACCTTTCTGTTTCACTAAAGGTTCTTTCTTTGTGACAAAAAATAGTTCTTCAGATTATGGAAAGGTAAGAAAGAGATGGTTCTTTTAAGAACCTTTGACTAAATGGTTCTTTGTGGAATCAAAAATGGATCTTCTACACTCTTAAATGTAAAGGCTCTGTCTTTACAGCGATGCCATAGCAGAACCATTTGCTGAACCATTCAGCCAAAGGTTCTTTAAAGAACCATCTCTTCCTTACTTTTTTATAATCTGAAGAACCTTGTTTGCCACAAAAAAGCTTTTTGTGAAACAGTTCTTTGTGGAACCAAAGGGATGGCATTGAAGAACCTTTTGAAGCTCCTTTTATTAAGAGTGTATATAGAGTTGGTCTGACAGTAAACTTCAGTCTGTCCTTGTTCACCTGAGCACTGTGTTCTCTCTCCCTTGTGTTGTCAGTGCTTTATTTTATAGTGTGTTTGTCTTTATTATTATTATAAGGTAGCTCATAATGGCTTGAGTCGGCCCATTCTTAAAGCATTTGTGTTCCGCATGTCTTGGTTCACTGATCTGCTGTGAGTTTGATGTATATTTCAGCAACAGTAAAAACCCACTTCATCGTCAAGGAAATCTATTGGTATAAAAGATTAATGTGCACTGGTTAGTTTAGCACATTCAATGGTTTTGCTGTGCACACAGTTCTAAATTACAGAACAAATGCAATTCATAACAATCTTTTCACACAGATATGATATTTGTGAATGAAACAGTTTTATTTCACTCAGATGGGGCATCTGTCAACTCAAGGTGACACATGAGTCTCAGATGTTGTGTTTCTGAAAGAGTCCAGGAGGAACAGGCCGGTGCACAGCGGTGATGTTTAATGGATAAATACTGTACAAAGATCATAAATGAATGATGTGTTAATGGTGCCGCTGGAGTCATGAGTCACTCGCGTTATTTTTCTCTAGAGCTATGTGTTGTCATGAGCAGTGACTCTTGTCCAGTGTCGATTCTAGACGTCTAGGGGCCCTTAGCAAACTTGTGAGGCGATTTTGTACAGTTAATTGAAATTAAATAAAAAGAAACACATGCCGTCCTGTTCTTTTGCTTCGTGTTGTTGCCCTTTTTTTCTCCGGCAAGACGGATAGCTCCGTTTTAAAGCCATGGTCATGTGTTAAGACACATATCAGCAAATCATGCACATGTCATTACCTGCCACTCACTTCATGATATCCGAGTATCTAAAAGCAATTGAATATATTAAGAATTATAAAGAACATTTCCAAATGATTCCTCTAAATTTGAATCCGCAAGTTACAAAAATAGTGTCTTGTTTACAATAGTGTTTTTCATTTGGTACTCAAGGGGGCCCCTGGTTGTGCAGGGGCCCTACGGAACCTGTGTCCGCCCCTGTCTCACTGTTGTGTGTGTGTGTGTGTGTGTGTGTGTGTGTGTGTTTGTGTGTGTGTGTGAATAATGGAAAAGCAAAATGGCGCACAAACTTCCTTCTACTACAGTGAATCGGTTTTACTAATTCAATCAGTGTGGAGTCTTATGACACACACACTTCTCAGATCTTGCTTTCTTTCACCTTCTCTTGTATGTTTGTGACAAACAGCATCACATTTGAAATGAGACAACCTCCATCTCTCTGTCAAACTGCACTTCCCCATAGGAAATCACAGACGAGATCTCTTGTATATCTCAATTATTTATTTTACATATCAATGAGATTAAATTAAGAGCGTCTCATGTGTGTCTCAGATATTTCTCCTGAGTAAAGAGTCATAAATGTCACAAATGTGTCTGTCATGAGAGTTTGAGAAGAGACGTCAACGGTGTGTCAAACTGAGCTCAGATTCGTCTCGTCTGCAATCAAAAGTGAAGATCTCAATATGAACTCAAACATTTCTCATCACATATGATTTCACCTCTACAATCTACTTTCATTTCACACCTCCAGACTCTTCATGTGTTCACACAAGTACACTTTCACTTGATTCTCCTGAGCCATTTTACTTCTCAGTGAAAGAAGTCAATTCTTTAAATGTTTGTGGAATTCTTTGACACCTAAAGAGTGAATTAAAGAGGAATAGCGCTCTGCTCGTGCTTTTCCTCGGAAGTGTTAAATGTGGACATAATGTTTAAGTTAAACATAGACTGTGTTTTTGACTTAATGGCACACAAATCCAGCGCTGCCGGTGTCCTTCCTGACATTTAAATTCTTATAAATACAGAGAGAAAATAAGCACATTTACGGTGGTCTCACACATATTAAAGCGTGAGCGTTCTGAAAGCGAGCCATTAAACTGTATTCATCCCTCACGAGCACAAAACAATGAGCTGTATTCATCATAGTAATTACAGTAAACACTCAGATTTATAGATTTATATCTGGACACTTGTGTAATACTTTATTCAAAGTGTTGTGGATTCTTTATTATAGCTACTGTATGTGTTTCATAAGCCATATGACTGACTTTCTTCTGGCTTAAATTTCAGTCATCCGTTGACTTCAGAAGATTCAGCACATAGAAGATTAATATATGAAATGTATTAAAGAAGCCTTTTAGGAATTTAATATTGATTATTGATTTAGTATATATATATATATATATGAATATTTTAAGTTCTTACATATGTTCCTCACAATATTAAAGATCAATGACAGAAGATTATCATTCATATTCTGTTGTTCCTCTGGTTTTACACACCAGGAGATCAGGATTTACTTGTGGTTTAAACGTCAAGTATTTTCATAGCTACCAAAAAGGACTTGAGAAAATAAAAGATTTCCAGACAGTTTTCAAATCTCACATTCTAAGATGTGTTAAAATAGTTGATAGACGCACATCTTTGACTGTGATTTATTTATTTTCTGTAAACTGATTTTAAAGAATAATACTCAAACTTTCATTTTTATAACTGTAGATGGTTTGTTTTATTCATAAAAAGCAGTGATGATTCTTTATATTGATAATGGCAGTCCCCTGAATGGACTACGCTTGAAGAAAAGGACCCGTTTGAGACCGCCGTCTGGTTGTTTTCTGCAGACGGTTGTATTGATCATCAGCAGATTCCTCAGCACATGGTTTTTAGCTCCTGGGACGCCGAGATGTTTCAGACTTTATGTCTTCAGGATCTTACACTTTAGAGGATTAACTCGGACGCATTTCAAGATGTTCCTTCTGTCTTTGATTTATTTTTGTTACTGACACAGTTCAAGAAATAAAAAAAGATTTCTAAGATGGGAAACAATGGATCTTAGAATTGTGAAACTTAAAAAAAAATCACAGTCCGTTTTGTGGCATTATTTTAATGGTTCACATAACGTCCATGTAAAGTGACACACGTCAGCATCCTGCGAGTTTCTGCAGATGACTGTAGGTTCAGTAGTTGTGTCACAGAATTGAATTTAAGATGTTTCCTCCGTGTTGATGCTGTTTGGTCTCTTTGGTCTTCACTGCAGGTTACCCATCATGCATCAGTACCACACTGTTTGTGCCTGAGGGCCGATTGTGCCCTTGATTGTTATTAGTAAAGAACTGTTTATTCTAATGACATATTCTGAGTTTGCCAAAATATGACGGAATGTCCAAACGAGTCGCAGTAGAAGTTTAGGACCTGAAGATGTGTGTGGTTGTGTGTCTACACGGACAGATTTCTTTAGCATGTTGTGTGTTGTGCGGTGGGCATTGAAACATCATCATATTGTGTAGATGCAGTGTTAGCATGACATCTGTGTGGACTCATTAACGCTGAACCTCATGTTATGACAGATGAAATCATTAAACAATCACTTGAGGGGGAACAACACAACACTGCAGCAAAAAAACACATTTCATCTCATTGTCTTCTTCAGAACATCGAGGCTTCTGTAGGGCTGCAGTGAAGAAATAGCTCAATCTAACCTCACAAGAATCATACTTCAAGTTAAGTTTGGGTTACTTTATGTAGTAAGCAGGACTGGGCTCAAATGTATTTCACTACAGATTACAAAACACATGCTTTAAAAAGTAATCTGTAACGTATTTCATTAGATTACACAAATTCTTAATCTAAATGCTTTTGAGGTCGACAACAAAGGGTTCATCAGACAGAGGACTTGACTTTCCTCTGTTTATTATTTAAACAACATCAGTTTTACAGTTTTTCCTCATAAAACAAAATTCTAGAAAAATAAATCAGAATTATGATTTATAAACTCACAATTGTGAGAAAAAGTCAGAACTGTGAGACAAAAAGTTTTACCTATACCTAAAAATTACTTAAACAAGAAACTCACAAACAACTATCACACTTATTCAGAACAGTACTAAATAATATTAGCATGCAATTTCTGTGAACCCAGATCCCTTTTATTTTGCTAGAATTATTCTCTAAGTGGTGTGAAACTTTTTATAATGGTTTTGCAGTTAGAGAATAACCAGTTATCTAAAATCTTTTTTGGGATGTAGCTGTAATTGGATTACTACTCATTTAAACTTTAATGAATGATTTACTCAAATTTTGTATTTTAAATATGTAACTTTGTTTCTCCACAGCCCTAGTAGTAAGTATACTAACATCAGTGTACTTGTACTTATTCCGTAAGTTCACTTCAATATAAAACTGTCACAAGTATTAAATAACCGTGTGAATCCTTAGAAAAGAAGAGTGATCCCCTCCATTTCACATCCACCGTCCTTGATCTGCACTCACTGTTACATTAAAATGATATTTCTCCATCATTTCAGTTGTTAGCTTTGTGTCCTTTTGTTGATTAGATTTTTCTATTTTCAGTAAACTTCTGTTTCTATTAAGGTAAAACATACTTGAAATATACCTTAAAGTCAGTGGTTCTCAACAGGGGGGCCGTTGGCCACAAGGGGACCCCAGGTGACTTCCAAGGGGGCCTCAAGATGACTAAGAGAGTAGAAATACATTTAGAAATATGTCACATTATTTGGTCAGTTTTATAATGAGTAAATGATTTCACCATTAATGTCAAGCTCTAAAATATTTATTGGGTAGAAATTGAGTTTTTATGAGTGGGAGGGGCGTCTTTGAATATTTTAGAATACAGGGGGGACTTGGAGTCAAAAAGGTTGAGAACCCCTGCTTTAAGTGTACTTGTAGTCGAATTAGTAGAAGTATATCTCAACAAGCTAGACTTTTCTGTCGGTACAAGTCAAGTGTACTTAAGTTTAATTTGAAGTATATTTAAGAGAAAAATGAATTTAAAAAGAGCTATACTAATATAGCACACCTGAATAAGGTTCTTATACAGTAGCAGGCCTGAAATATCTGCAGAATTGTCCCGAAGTCAGATTATTTTCTAGCACCCTATCTATTGTCCAGAAAGTTTTATATATAAATGGAGTTTCAAGACTTCCTCTTCCAAGAGCTCAGTGTCCTGTGTGCATTATCATTAGTTAGAGTGCTCTGTCTGTGTGTGTGTTTGTGTGGCCTGTAGACAGGAAGACAGAATAATGACTTCCTGTGTGTGGGTTTGTGTCTCTGCCCACCAGCTCTGAATCTAATGGCTGTCTTGAGAATGTAATGTGGTGCTTTAATGCAGTGTTTCTCAAACTTTCTTTCTCTCTGAACACGCACACTGTATATATAATCACACCACGTGTCTTATGTAAGAATATAAAACACCTCACAACAGCATGAGTGTGTTCTGTGTGTCTGTACCCGATCACATCTGATCTGTTGGCAGTGCCTTGGATATCACAGCTCTGTTCTTGTTGGCGTGTTGGCATTAGAGCAGATGAAGCGACGCCAAGAGTTGCAGCTCATTCCAGCGTCTGTGAGATGCTGATTCAGCCTCATCTGCTGATGGTGTTTGTGATAAAACCGCCGAACAAACAGACAGATTGTGTTTCAATTTCTGTGTGTTCAGCTGTAATCTGAAGGAGATTCTTCTTGCCTGTGACTCATATATTCTAGGACAGATTTTTACAATCTAGAATGATTCAGACGTGCATGGCTGCATATCCAGCATGAGTGTGTGTGTCTTGTTTGTATACCCCGATGGGGACCTAAACATGAATGCACACCAACTCATGGGGACTCGTGTCACCGTTGGGACCAAAATTGAGGTCCAATCGTACAGAACAATATTTAAAAAAAATCTAGAAATGTGTGTGTGTTTATATAACAGACAGCGTGCTCTTTATTTATATCAAGGACTGTATTTTAATTCAAGAAGTTAATGGACTCTGCAGTGTTTCATTTTATTATAGTTGGCAGCAAGTAGAATACAATGAAATATATCAAATGTTACATCGAAGATAAAGAGAAATTCATTATTGGGACGTTATTTGTGGGCTGGGGAAATATGCCCGGTTTCACAGACAAGGCTTCAGACTAAAATAAATGATTGAGCTTTCTGAAATTAAATAACTTGCCCTGAAATATCTTAAAATATGTGAGTGCCATTGTTTTGTCTCAATGTGCGCACATGTCATGTTTTTATCTTAGGCATGTTAATAAAAGCAACTTAAATATCCTAATTTAACTAAGGCACAGTCATGTTTAAAGCTAAGCCTTGTCTGTGAAGGGCAAGTTACTGGTAAAAGTAATGAATTACTAGATACTAATGACATATTCAATAGTGTAATTAGATTACTGTACAAAGGACTTTCTCCAAAAAGTATTTCATTACTCTCTATGTCAGTCATCCTCAATAGGCGGACCGCGGTCTGGACCTTTGCTTCGTTCCATCCGGACTGCCAGACAGCTTCATAAAACATTTCAACTTTTGGCTATTTTGGTTGTTTTGAATAGAGCCGCACCTCTTCACAACAGAGAATCACATCACACGCGTTCACAGGAACATTTATGTCATTTATCTATTGCAGGTAAATGGACACACAACAGCAAATATTAAAGTATTTGTATCCGTCAGTCTGTTTAATGTCTGCTATATGTTTCCTACCTTTCAACCAGATTTGTGATATTCTTTTAACCATAACGCTTTATCTACATTTAGCTTTAGCATTATTGATCGGCATGTAAACATTTGAAAACCCAGACTGACATCTCATAATCCAGTTGAGTATTAGACAACAAGCATCAATGATTCATTTCAAGCATTCAAGATTTTGGCATTATTCAGTCAATATTGTTATATTTTCACAGAATATTCAGCAGGATGATTTAATGAAGGACTTTGCTGGGTTTTCACGAGCAGGTTCACATTTTGAACGTTTTAATTGGGAAATTAATTAAAGATAAAAGTAATTCTAGTATGAAAGTGAAAAGGTGACAATGGCATGTAAAGGATTATTTAGTTAGTAACTCTGTTTTCCGTCTATGATTTTAATTGTTATATATCATTTTAAGTTTTCCATTACATTTTATCAGTAGTTTTTTTTACAATTATTGGTTATCAGACTTCTATTAAGAGGGCATTTCCCTAAAGCCACGGAGCCTATACATACATATATGAAAATAAAAATGGCCTGATAAAAGATCATATCTTTTATACAGTATATCCAACTGGGTTAAATTAATTAAATAGTTATTTATTTTCAAAAAACATTTTGTCCGGACCTCCTTTGGAAGAAACTATAAAGACTGGACCTCTTGAAACTTTACTTGAATACCCCTGACCTCTATCAACCTTGAGTAGTTAAGGGATTCAAGGATAGACACAATTATTTACATTTAAAAAGGCTCTTTAAAATAATCACATAAATGATATAAAACACATAAAGTCATATTATTAACTGACAAAAGTATTAGGAATGTGAGAATTATACATGAATATTACTGAAGTATTTGCATGATTTCTCAGATAGATAAGATTATACTGTAGGGGTTGTCTCTTACATTTACATTTACTCATTTGGCAGATGCAGTGACTTACAAGTAGTTTTTTTATACAGTGGAACATTACTGCAGAGCAATCAGGGGTAAGGTGTCTTGCTCAAGGGCCCTTCAGTCATGACCTGCTGGCACTGAGATTAGAACCAGCAACCTTCTGATCACAAGCCCAACACTCTAACCATTAGGCCACATCTGACCCTTATGCTTGCGTGCTCTTGGAGAAGGATTATCTTAAACCAGGACTGGGCTTTAGTTAAATTAGGATCAAAACATACGTCTACAAAAAACATTACTGGTGTGCATCTTGAGACAAAACAATCACGGTGATATATTTAAGAGATGTCGGGGAAAGACTTTATCTACATTGTCTCTCACCACAATGTCCCAGTGCCATTAGCCGAATCTGTTATCATCAGAGATTCAGATTGTTGTTTATTTGATGATCATTTTTATCTGACTTGAGTCACTTCACGATTCACTTAACATCGTAAATATGATTTGCAGGCTCGCAAGCATAAATTCCCAGAAATCCTTAAAGGTTTAATGAGAATTCATACGTCATATGTGCTTTTTGCTATTAAACCTACATCACCCATAATTCAATCCTCTTTACAGAAGCAGTGATGCACTGAATGAGAAATCCACATTATGGGACAAATTTCCTGATACATTTGTAAGAAATGTGTATTATAAATATCATCAGTCTGTCATGCTGAGATAAACAAACAGACTGCCGTGAGAGAAACACCGCGTGTGAAAGGTCGAATCGATCAAGCACTCACGTTTGTTTTCTTGTTATATGATTGTAGTTTTTCATGGTATGATGCATTGATTCATGCGGTGTGATGGAGGATCAGAGGAACAAACACTGAGACATGGCAGCTCATTCAGTGCGTCTGTCAGAATGGGGACTCTGTGAAAGCAAACAAGTTCATTTCGCTTTTTCAGCCAACAACACCAGTGAACACAGAAAGAGACACTGAAAAATCTATAAAAATCTTTCTCATGCCGTTCCAAATCCTTATCTTGTGTATTTCTCTCATTTATTTGATGGGACAAAACAGGATCTTTAATCTTAATACAATCGTTGTGCATTATTAATCTACTTTTTCTTTTTTATTCACAGTGAATTTCGATCACTTCCAGATTCTCCGAGCCATCGGTAAAGGAAGCTTTGGCAAGGTAAGATGATTTTATGACATCTGTTACTCCAGTACATAAAAAAGCGTCTGCCAAATGAATAAATGTAATGTAAATGTACATACAAATAAAAACTGTTCATTGTTATCATTATTGATCAAATAAACTACGGAAGCGATAATGAATATAAGAGGCTCATTTGTGTGAGTGTGGATTGATTTAGATCTTTGCTGTGGGGAACGACACCTTGGATCATTCAGTCGGTGTGTAATGAGAGTCTGTGATTGTGTTATCTGAGACGGGACGCTTGAGAGTCACCGCTCCAGTAATTACATTTTCATTTTTTCCATTAATCTGAACCACGGCGCTTAATTAATTTAACACGTGTGAGATTTAACTCTGAACAGACTCGAGGAAGATGATAAGAAAGAAACTGTGAGAATCATCAGAATCATCTTTACCTTTATATAAAACTCCCTGTAATTAATACCGAGACTAATAAAACTAATAAAAGAGAATCATTACTCAGTTTATGTTTAGCGCTTTTCACAATTTTGTTTTATTGCAAAGCAGATTGACAGTAAAGGTCAGACAGTAGAGACAAACACAAAATTAGGGCGGATTATTAAATACATAGAATATCCATTAAATGTAAAAAAAATTCCCCATAAGATTTACATTTGTCTGTGGTTTAATAAAAGACTGTTTTATTAATAGCGCTGTTAAACACGTGTACGTTCATTAAATTTTTCATGTTTATTTATTTTTCGATGTAACCTTTCATTTATGTAAAACTGTTTTGTAACAATTCCAAATTTGTCACAAAAATCTAAAAATGCATTTGAATTCAACTTTTTATAAGACACTATATATAACTTTATTTCAGCTCTTGAACTTGAAATATGTCAGAGTTGATGAGAAATACATCACATTTTCACCATTTCACGATATGGCCAGGCATCAGAAACACCTGTAGTCTCATCCCGAGTCATGTACCACATTACTACGACCACTACGAGTACTAAAACGCTGTTTGCCTTTTTTCTGTGAGTAATGATGACCGATGTGAATTTTCATCACTTTTAATAGTAACTTTTTATCAGTAGGGTTCATTTCCATTATAAAGTTCTGGAACTATAGTTTTTGAGGAAATGCACATTTTCTTGCAACATATAGTGTATTCAAGCATGCATCTACAAAGGCAGTGGTTTTATTGTGTGGGTCTAAAATAAAGCACATCAAACATCCATCAGATGAAGATGTCGGAAGAATCCTCAGGGGTTTGTTGCTCCTGTGTGTCTGTGTGATGAAATGACTCCGTCTGCATCTTCATTCACCTCAGGTCATATTTGTTCTGGTCTCATCATTCTGTGACTTCACCTCTACGCTCTTCTCAAATGGTCTTTTAGGACACAAGTTGAAGAAAAAATGACTGTGTCTTCCTCATCACATCTCCGGCAGATCGACCTCCTTCACTCCGTCTTCATGATGGCAATAACCATAAAAATATGAGAAGTGCCTTTAGATGGCAGATGCTTTGTGCCGTCGACTCTCGTGAGGTTTATAAACCCGCTGGATGAGAATAAAGAGAGAGAGAGAGACCTCAGTTGTCCTCCAGGATGAGAAGAGTCTTTAAAACACAGCATGCCTGTGAGTTAGTGTGCAGTAGAAGAGAATATTAAACCCCATCTTTCCTTCTTCTTAAACAGACCTCATACAGATGCTGAAAAGCCCCACCGAGGGTTGAGAAAATCCCTCTGTTTCCCACAGAGAAACACAACAACACTTGAAACACACACACATTAAACACTGCATGTTATTAATTGTCATCTGTTTTAACAGCTCTGATCTGTTTATCACTTCGCTTGAATTCAACACACTTTGCGCTCCTGCGGCTGGGATGTATGGTTGCTTAGTAACTAGTGGTGTCATGGGCAATGTTTAAAGTTTCAGTCTCTCTCCTCTTGAAACCCTGAGATTTCACCAGAGCAGTTTGGTGAAGTTCTCATGACCCGCTCGAGAGCATCTGACATTTCATCTTTCACTATTACATCTTAGTCATTTAGCAGACGCTTTTATCCAAAGGAACTATTATAGAAATGTTTCAATTCACAGTAATTTGTCACTAACAGTTTATTTCCTTGTGCACTTTTTTGGGTTGTTCAATGTCTTGTGCTGAATAGAAGGAATAGAATAGATTTTGAGTTGTATTCTTCGTATGTGTTTTTCTTATTCTCATCGGACGAGTCTAACTGTGTTCTATGTGGAGTGATGTTGTCGCAGTCGGGGGCAGATGGGATTAGATTTCCCCGGCACCAGCGGAGGTGAGGGGTGCTGATTGTAATGAGCTTTTTAAGAGCCATCAGCCTGAAGGCAGGAGAGACGGAGCCGGAGAATCGCTTTCTTTCCTTCAGAAGTGTATAATATAGCCTGTGACCTGGATTCAGACTGAATCTATTTTCCATCCTGATGTTGTATACCATGTACAGTCATGGACAAAAGTATTGGCGGCGACATAAATGATGTGTTTCGCAAAGTCTCCGCTTAAGCTGTTGTGGTGTTCATTCACATTGTTTAAAGATTATTATGCGGCATGATCCCCTGCATTTTAAATAATAAAAAAGAGCAACTCCCCAGATGTCAATCCCATGTGGAGAAGGTGCGGTCAAGCCTCAGTGGATAAGCAGAAGCCCACAAATAGTGATCATCTCTCAGAGCCCTTCGGCATCAGTCAAGATTTGGCACAGAATCAGATTTCCAGCCTGCCAGAGCCAATTACAGAGATTATGAGAAACAGGTATATTATGGTTTTGCCAATAAAATGTAAAATATCCAGAATACCATAGAAACATGTGAAAAAATAATCTCCAAGTACAGAAGCAGCAAACTTTGGGTCACATCAAATCAAACTCTAATAAGAAACACCCTTTATGAGAGAAGCTTTTTTGTAATATTGAAGAGCTAGCTGCTATTTTCACTGCTTATACCATTCCTCTGTTAGACCTAATTACACTAAATTAGACCTAAACACTTTCAACAAATGAAATATCATTATCCTATATTTCCCTGTTATTCAAAAACATTTACTCAGTAACTTTGAATCAAAGTCAGTGAATGCAGCTGTGACATGTCAGAGGAGAACTGGTCCTCCTGGCTGAGTCTGGTTTCTCCAGAGTTTTTATCATCGTATCATTATCATTATCATCATCAGTTTGGTTCCTCGCCACAGGGCCGTGTTGGCTTGCTCACCGTGAGACTGCTGATATTATTATTTACTAGAATGATCTTTCTTGTTCTATAAACACCATGCACTGTGCTGTCTTTTACTTTCTCTGTGTAAAGCTGCTTTGGAACAATGCACATTGTGTATGTAAATACAATAAAATTGAATTGAATAATTCACATCAAATATAAATCTAAACGCTTTGAACAAACTCATAACCCGCTACACTGTCTGTTAGAACACGTTAAGTGTGATAAGCATGTAAGTGTGTTGCGATGACAGCCGCTCTCTGTTCTCTCATTTTAAAAATGTTTTCAATTCATTGGCATGGCAGTAGTTAAAATGTATTGCCAAAGCATTTCTAACATTTACACTAAATCTAGAACAGATGAAAAAACAAACAATATTCATCAAATCAAATGATACACATTTTATGGATTAAATATATAGTCCAATACCAGCCATTTATTACAGCAGGAAGATATTGTACACGTCTGTCTTGAATCGGTGAGTTTGGAAAGGTTAAGATCTGTTTCTCTGGATAATTCCTGCACTGATCAGCGCTTCTGTGACACAGAAACCAAATGCGTTTCATCAAGCGTCCTGTAGATTTAACACAACAATCTCGTTTCTCTTTACGGGGCCGCCCCATGAGGAACACAGTGACAAGAATGAATAGAGCTGCTAAAAATACCAGTCGCAGGGATAAATGTTCAGTATTTATAACTGTGACCCATTCATTAAACTCTTACTCTACATATAAAGTGCATGTGACACACATCATTCTTCGAAAACAAAAGGAATAGGAATCAGATACTTGAGATAAAATGTTTTATTCCTCTTAACAATTCCTGTGTGCATATTTTCAGAAAAGGACACGCGATGGGTGATCTGCTGATATCTCAATAAAGGCTCCTATGAAAATTACCAATATATTTACTGTAGTAAGCATAGTTTATCTATAGTATTTGATTTAAAAGCACAGGAACCACAAATTAAGCAGTTTCATTATGGTTACAACAGTTAAACCATGATGTAGTTCAACTATGGTAAAAACATGGTTCTATGTGTATATTTAGACAAAACGGTGCTCATAAATACATATATTTGTGCACACAAGTCAATAAGCAGGCTAAATGACCATTCAGTTTGATATCTTAATGTTTTCTTCAACTGTGGAATGGAAACAGGCAATGGATAAGAAATTGATAAGCAGAATCTGAAAAATTCAAACGATTCCCAACCCTTTCAGCAAAGAAACTGATATTTACTCACCCAAATGTCATACAAGCCATCCATATGTCTTATCCATAAATTGGTCTTCAACAGGGAGCTGTTGGTTAAGGTCCAAATTTCAGTTTCATCACTAAAACGTATGTTTTTTTTAACATAAATATATGGCTTGCTCTGTCTCGGAGGTCCTCCAGGATGCGCGTCCATGAGTGCATTACGCATTTACATTGGACGTAACATCGCTGAATATGAACCAACAGCCCCACGTTCAAGTGCATTATATGGATAAGAAGCCTGGAAAGCTTTCCTCAAAAGCCTCATTTTGTTTCGACAGAAGAGATAAACACACAGACTTTAATTTATTGTGAATTACTCATTTAAAGCCATGAGAATGTCTTTAGTGTGTTTGGTAGTTTAGAAAGAAAAGAGCAAAATAAACTATTAGTCATGGTGTTTCATTTGATCCTGTGACCCCTCACATTTGACCTTTAATATACAATTATACTGTATGTCTTGAAGTTAATGGAAAGTTGGTACAATAAAGAAAATGTATTACTGCTTTTAGAACAACGACCAAGAATGTCTCATGTTTGGTGTTAAATGTCATTATAGAGTCTAAGGTTGAGCTATAGCTTTCTAACCGAAGCACCGAGAATGAGATTCAGATACTGCAGTGTGTTTGTGAAATGTTGTGAACCCCTTGTATAAAGATCCATGTATGTTTTTTATTTAATTTTGTGTGTGTGGGTGTGCATAAGTGTGTGTGTGTGAGAGAGAGAGAGAGAAACCCTGAAAAACACAGTTTTTGTTATTAAGTGACTATTGAAGAATACATCATCACAAATGCTCAGAGGACGTAACCGAATTCAATAAGAGTCTTCCTTCATTATGAAAGTGGATTGTGGGATTGACGGCTGGTATTTGGCATTGACGTACATGAACTGAAACCTGAATGTTATTTAAGTCTGGAATGTTAAAGCCCCCCCAAATCTTTAACATGTAATTATAACCCAAGTTTGAGTCGCCAGTCTGTGTGCAGAATCATGCCGTAATTATACAAATCCATCCATTCTGTTTTTGGTAATCTCATATAAACCACAACAGCCACACTGAACAGGCTGTTGGCGATCTCCTAGAAAACGAAGTGATGTCACTCTGATAACGCCCGCCCATGACCGCTCACAGACTCCGCCTTATGAGCATAGATTCCACCTTCCGCCGGAGACACACTGTCTTCCGTCCGACCACAAAACAACCAAGATGTGCAGTTGTGGGTTGTAGAAACGGACATATAAGTCTGCTTTTACTCCCGACACATGAGCCGCTGAAGACGCTGTGGATTCGTTTTTTCTCTCAACGGTGTGCAGAAGTCACTTTACACCGAGATGCTTCACAAACAAATGTCAGTAAAATGCTGGATTCATAATGGGTCATGTTTTCGTGATGGTGCATTTGTCCCGTGTATTGTCACAAAGCTGTGAAACTGTGTCTGTTATATACTGTAGCATAACATTAATGCATTAAATGCTTTGGATTTTTTCTTTTAATGGTCCAGTGTATGAAATTTAGCGATATCTAGTGGTGATGTTGAGAATTGTAAACAACGGCTCAATCCAGAAGTGAGATGTTGTCACGTTTTAAAATCTTTGCTGAAAGAGATAATGTATTTATGAATCGCGCGCTGTAGAGCAGTTTGTCCATTTAGGGCTACTGTAGAACCAACATGATGAATTCTATGTAGGAGGACCTGCGGTGTATTTAGATAAAAAAAGCTCATTGTAAGGTAATAAAAACATAACGCTTCATTGTGTACGGTCTTTATACACCTCTGAACACATAGTTATGTATATTATAATGCATTTCTGTTAACAGATCCTCCAAAATATTACACATATCACCTTTAAATCTGTTTTTTGGAAGGTTTGGGTGGAGCATGATCATGTAAAGCAACCAATCAACTGGATTTTAAATAAACTTCATTATCTGTTGATTCATTATTGAGCTTTTATTTCATGGTTGGGCTTTGGAATGATGTGACATGATTAATGGAATTGGCTTTATTATGTTTGAGGTCAGATCTGAGGTCAGGAGTGTGTGTGCGTGTAATGGGATGAAGCATCTGTCGGTCGGTGTGGTTGTGTCTGATGGATCTCAGATGAATCAGATATATAATAGTGAGCCATCATCTTTAGTTGTGGAATCTGATCATATTGCACATTTGGATGTGAATCTGTTGCGTGTGTTGTACTCAGATCTGATATCTCATCCGCTTCAAACGATCGCTTTGTCAACTCATGTTGAGAAAACAGATGTGAGCTGCTTATTTTATTGATTTGATAATATGAATAATAATATATCATAATTATTTTGCGCAGTGTAGAGACCTTCGAGTCGGTTTGTACTGTGTGCATGACAGACTTGAAATAGAAAATGGAAATGAATCTCACAAAGAAAAGATGGAAATGAATAAAAGTGACTGGCAAAGTGTTGACAGAAAGAGTGTCTGCAAAACTTCTTACACCGGACTTGACACGACGTCGGCTTGTTCTTGATGGGTTTGTCATGTCGCACTGCATCCAGTGTTGGACAAAGTGTCAAATTATAGTGGAATAATGCGTTTTATTGTCTTTGACCGGTGTAGATACGGTGTTAATGCTTTTAGCTGCTAATAAAAGAAGAAGAGTCACAGCTCTGTGAACCACATATAACATCCCCTCATGAAAACAATGCTTGTGAATAACGTTGATTGTAAAAAACAGATTTGCTATGTAAAGTTGATGTGTTTATGTTGTCTCTCTTCCTCTCGGGCAGGTGTGTATCGTGCAGAAGCGGGACACAGAGAAGATGTTCGCTATGAAGTACATGAACAAGCAGCAGTGCATCGAGCGGGATGAGGTGCGGAACGTCTTCAGAGAGCTGGAGATCTTACAGGAGATTGAACATGTGTTTTTAGTAAACCTCTGGTGATTACCCTCTCTCTCTCTCTCTCTCTCTCTCTGTCTTGTTACGCATGCAGTCTTTAAGTCTTGCATACATTTTTTCTTCATTATCTTCCTTTGTTTATCATTTTAATATTTTCCTTTAAAACAGTGTGACATCATCATCCAGGAGTTGTGTAAATGTATCTGTTACAGAGTTTAGAATGATTAACAATTATATTTAAAGGGACAGTTCAATCATAACAATGTTTTGGCTATATTCTTCTGCCGTGTGCCTCCCGCACACACGCAAGTGCGCATACAAAACAGTGTTTCTAGCGTACGCAAGTCTGTCTCTTTTGTTCAGGTGAGTAAATAGTACACTATAGTTAAATTCTAAACTTTATTGTGCGCACATGCGTATGGGGGGGTCTACAAGACACTTGTGACCAGGGGCCGCTGAATTCTTTATCCCGGCCTGCTGAAGCCAGGGCGTTAGCATTAGCATGTTTCGGCTAAATGTTGCAGGCTTGACTTCTTGTGGCTTTGTATATAACTGATGCGTCACTAAATTAACAAATTAACATTAAATATAAACATTACATACGAAATAATAAGTGCTTAAATACAGTACCTTAATGGAAAGAAGAGCTGTGTGTGACAGTTAAAGTCCCAGTGAAATGAAAAATATGTCTGAATCGCAAACTTCCGGTTCACTGGGACTTTAATGGACACAATGTTTTTCCTGTTAGTATGTGCCAGTGCGTGCATATTGTTTTGCTACATACTAAAATGTACTGTATGCACTTTTCCATTACAAAAACTGTACATACTTTTAGTGCATAGCATAAGTAGGCGCATTGGGACGCAACATGTGTGGGTAAATAATTCTTCTTCTGTCCCATATTCAGAGTTTCTGCGCAAGAGCGCCCTCTGGCTTGCTGATGTTTATTGAGGAAACTGAGCATACGAATTACACAATATATATCGTCCCAGCCCTATTGTGTGACTGTTTTTTGAGCAGCGTGAAGATTTTGTGTCACAGAAGATGATAGAGAGTTCGATAAATACGGGGGAGAGTAAATGTGGACGGATCTGGGCGAACAAACCCTTCGAATATTGTTCAACTCTCTTCAGTGACAGTGGCAGTCTTAATCTTAATCTGTTTAATGCAGCAGCTCAACCCGAAACAAGATAATCCCACTAATCCAGCATCTCGGATGTGTGTTTGACGTCACACACCACCACTTCAGGAAGTGACATGACGGTGTGCGTGTAGAAGTGTCTGTGTAAGTGAAAAAGGGGAGCGAGCAGGTATCTTTATGAGCAGTGATGATAGAACAATTCAATTTTATATACATGGCGCTTTAAACAATGTGCATTGTTCCAAAGCAGCTTTACAGGAGGAAATAAGAAAAACAAAGCACAGTGCATAGTGTTTATAGAACCAGCAGGATCATTCCAGTAAATAATGATATCAGCAGTCTCCTGGTGAGCAAGCCAACACGTCCCTGTGGCGAGGAACCCAAACTCTGATGATAAATAAACTGTGAAAAAATAAATACCTGAAACCAGACTCAGCCAGGAGGACCAGTTCTCCTCTGACGTGTCACAGCTGCACTCACTGACTTTGATTCAAAGTTACTGGGTAAATGTTTACGAATAACAGGGAAAGCGTATTAGTTGGGATTTAGGATAATTCATTTGTTGAAAGTGTTTAGGTCTAATTTTGTCTTACTTTGTGAGGAATGTTATAAGCAGGGAAAATAGTAATGTCATTGTGTATCTGAGTGCAGCTTTAACTTCAAACTGCTGTCATTTGATGGAAGTTTAGCATTAAATACTAATTATTGTAAAAGTAGTCTGTCTTTGCTCTTGGTTGGGGATGGAATTGCCTGAGATGGTCAGTCAGTCCGCAGGCTCTCGCAGGAGGATGGCACAGGATTTTCAGGTAGAGCTGGCGTTATCTCTATTTAGAACACATGAGCAGGTCTTCGTCGTCTTTACACTCTCAGGTCCGTTTCCATAGAGACGCTTCATCACCTCCTCTGACACACACACATTTGATGATTCGGTCATCTGCATTAGTGTGTGTCCTGTTAATGTGATTAGTTGTACGCCGTGTGCTTTAAAGATAATCACTTCTCTCCTCATGTTTAGTGTATTAGCTGTGACTCCTCATGGGGAAAATGATCTGATATTTATCGATTAAAATTCAGATCTCGTCTCAACCAAACCATCTGTTCCACAAGTGCTGTCTTGAGTGATATGTTTACTTCTACAGAGCGCGGCAGCTTTTTAAGACAACATAAAAATCTAAATGAGTTTGGTTACTGAGTGCAATATCAATGTGAAAGGAGTATTTCGGTGTTCATTGGACACTGCCATTCAAGTGTTGACCAATGTCATGAAACGGTCATTTTTACCACCCAATCAATTATGAATAAGAGGAAGTGACGTTAAGGGCTTTGGGTCAATGGTGTCACCAGTTATTGGAAAGGGAAACACATCTCTATGAACATAGAACTAAACACGGGATGAATAGCACAATAAAGTTGGTCTCTGGTGGAGAAACTTGTTTAGTCTCGAGTCACTCTTAATCTCGATAGTTAGCTAAAGCAAGGTTATTTTAGTTTACTAAAATTAAAACTTTGAGAACGTTCCTGTTCATTAAATAAAAATAATATTGAGATAAAAATTATTGGAAAAACTTAACTCTAAAAATTTTAATGTTGCCTCAAAAATAAACTGAAGTCATTTTGAAGAAGTAAAATTATCATAGAAAACACAATAAAAATTAATTAATCTTATAAAGCATCATTAAAAAAACAATAAATTATAAAACGAAAAAAGCATATACAAAAATCTAACTTAAAACTAAAATTAACAGTAAAAATAAAAGCTAATTTAAAATATTAATAAAACTCAACAAATCTAAAATCAAAACTATAATAACAATTAATTCATGGAATTGTCAGAAGGAAATGATTCTCAAACGCTCATTTGAAGTGTTTTTCTTGCTCAAACATTGTGAAGATGTCATTAATGTAATTTAATTTAAATGAAGTGAAATGTAAATAATCAGCACACAGCTTAATGTTTTTGAAATACTGAAAGATTTGAAGTTTTATGTCATATTTTATAATATTTACATTTAAGAATCTAGCAGATGATTAATCCAGAGCAACTTGAAGTTAAAGGGGCAGTGTTTAGGAGGATCTATTGACAGAAATACAATATAATATACAAACCTACAGTATGTCTTCAGATGTGTATGAGGACGTTACGTAATCATCCGTGATGTTTGTATTACCTTAGAATGAGCTATTTCTATTTACTATCTAGCCTACATACATGGAATTAGCCATGTTGCGCTGGCATGTTTTGTACAGTAGTCATAAAGGGACAAACAGCTCTATAAAATGCTTTTAGTATATATGTTGTAGATCTTTGTGAGTTTTTTTGGAGGCTAATTTGAAGACACACAGAGAAGAAGTAGTCGTAGGAGGAGAAGGAATAACTTACTACTAGTCGTCGTCATCGACAGAGCGTGCTTTACGCATATTTTTACTCAATTATTCAATTATATTAGGGATATCTCCACAACTATTAATAAAGGGAAATCTATGACGAGCTTACATTTTTAAGCACAATATATAATAGTTTATGCCTCACTATCCAGTCTATAAATAACTGAAGATAAAACCTTTTTGGTTGAGTAAATGTTATAGTGTTTTTATTCAGGTTTTAACCACAGTATGTAAGCAGCGTGATTCCTCGTGATTCAGCGGCCGCTGTGACGTCTGTCATCTGTCAGAACGGGTGGGCGGCAGTTAGCTGAAAACAAAGGCTTATGAATATTATCTGTCATTTATTGTTCGCATATGGAAGGAAACATCGTGGTTGACACACACACGGCCAACATCCACTCGACTGCATCTCACACAGATGTTCAGGTGTCCAACTTTCTAACACGGAGACAAAGAGGGAAGAGATGGCAGACGGAAAGAGGAAAGCATCTGCCCTCTTTCTGCGTCTGAGCTGAGACAGAGAGAGAGAGAGATGGGTACTTTAAAGTCAATCAATCATATTAGCCTCATTGTGTATCTGTGGAGCTCATCACTGACTGAACAAATGATGTGTTGGACAGATCTCAGAAAGAGAGAGAGAGAAAGTTCTTTCAGAGTTTTAAACAGTTTTGTCATTATGAGCGTGTGGTTACCCAAAAATCGAAGTGAAACTTCTGCTCAAAAATTAAACATTCTGTCATCATTGAATGACTCTCGAGTTGTTCCAAATATGTATAAATATTTTGTTCTGATGAACACAAAGAAAGATATTTGGAAGTACAACTGACATTTCTGGGACATCATTGACAACCATTGCAGGAAAAACTTAACATTAAGTTATTTATGAAGCATTGTGTTCAATAATGATTAATAAGCCATTAACAAATGCATTATAAAGCAGTTATAACTGCATGAATAAAAAGAGGGATTCTGCCTGCCAAATAGTGAGCAGGTATAAGAAAAACAACACAACACCCCTTCAATGTCCAGTCTGACAGCC